>NC_062521.1:6723727-7026227 GCF_022655615.1 Tachysurus fulvidraco | reverse complement strand
CAACAACCCTGAGCCTTAACCACAGGAGCCACCACTGCCTCAAAAATTTGGCACCACTGCACCACTGCACTGACATTGTTCATATTTTAGGAAATCTAAGTAATCAAAATAAATCTGTTTTAAAAAAATCTCAGGCAACAACAAGAAAAATGACCACACAAGCAGGGTTTATAATCACACAGCCACCCACTCCTCTAGTCAAGAACTATTATGTACTCGCGAGATGCAGTGCAAGTTGATGAGCGGGCTGGTAGAGCCAGAACACATGGGTTTAAATTCTGTAGTTTTCCACTGTTTTTATTCAGTGGGTTGATTAATCAGTCCTTCCAGGTCTATGCAATTTTGCGATCGCAGAAAATAACACAAAATCAAACAAAGTCCATGATATTCAGAGCAGCTTGCAAATTTTTAAAACGATTGCAGATTGTCTGCAGATTTTAAGCCGAGACCCGCCGTGTGACATCACAACACGCATTCAGCTTGGACGGAAAAGAGCTTTTCCATCCAACACGGATACAGCTAACATAGAAAGCACTGACATATGTGTCTTTACTGGTAAAAGTTTACAAGAAGAACCCGGTGTTTGCAATTTGACCAGTTCATGTAATTTGCTAAAAATATCTTTGAAAAAAATAAAAAAATTTAGAGGCAAAATTAAGAATTTTGAAAAAAAAAAATGACAAAATAAAATCCTGGAGGAAGTGATTTAAAAAAAACTTTCTGATTTAGGCCACACCCACTTTGGTGTTGGAGCATTGAACGGATCCAGATCGAGATAGCGTCATTGTGTTACACTGCTAGCAAGCCGCATATTTACTGGTTTGTGAACAATATCTCGACATGACCAGCTCATGCTCATCATATCGCCGTTGGCTTTTGTTTATTTGTGCTCTGTTTGATGTTAAGATGCGGCTCTTTCTAGTCACGCGCTCTCCTTCGAATACACGACACAAAACACATTTCTCAGGCCGATTAAATTTCTTTTCCGTCTCTCGATTTAATTCCTGTCTTTCAAACATGCGGTGTTAATTGTCAGCTCATAATGACTGACACATGATACAGTGATGCAGTTTGATTCCGAATGCTTTTGAAGAAAATAAAACTTTCAGAAATGCACATTGTGTCCTCGAATTAAAAAAAAAACAAAGGTTTTATTACCAATAAAAGAAAAAAATATATAATATAAATATAATAATATAACAGTTTCTTGGCTGCATTGGATTACAACAGCATGCTTTTGAGTCTAGTTGTACTGAGATGGTGCATGATGTCAGCTGCTAACTTTCATTTCTCTCTCTCTCTCTCTCTCTCTCTCTCTCTCTCTCTCTCTCTCTCTCTCTCTCTCTCTCTCTCTCTCTCTTTCACAGGTATATGATGATGAAAGACTGTTGGCACGCGATCTCTTCACAGAGGCCCACGTTCAAGCAGCTGGTAGAGGATTTGGACCGCATTCTCACGCTGGCAAGCCAAGAGGTGAGGCTGATGGATATGTTTACACACATACACACACACGAGGAAATACACAACGCATATTTCATACATGTCCGTCGTAACCGCTCACACATCTTCCTGGAGTCCTGGAATTTATCAGTTCCTGGCTTCATCCTGCAAGATTGAGCAAGAATCAGGGAGGAAAATAAAAGAGAGAGAGAGAGAGAGAGAGAGAGAGAGAGAGAGAGAAATAGGAAAAACTCAAGAGATGGGTTTTACAGCAGCGGTCAAGGTCAAGAGTTACATGAGCCCTGATTTGCTCCAGGCCTCAACCCCTTCGCTAACATTGCTTCATTTCTGGCTGTGTCTCTCCGAGCCAAGCGCCAACCTCCCGATTCTTTCCATCCCAAGCTGTCATCCGACATATCCGCAAGGCCGAGTGCGGCGTGGCACAGGATGGAAATCTGTCAGGACTTGTAGGTTTAGTTTTGGATTTGAAACGCGTGCCAAGAACCCCAGCCTCTCTCTGGTTTTGAACTTTTCAAATGTAATAAGTGGCTTTTGCCTGCTCTTTCTCCCACTTCCTCCTTTCTTGTCTTGCTCTCTCTCTCTCTCTCTCTCTCTCTCTCTCTCTCTCTCTCTCTCTCTCTCTCTCTCTCTCTCTCTCTCTCTCTCTCTCTTTCTCACCCACCCCAAAACCTCTCAAACTACTCACAGATGTGAAGGTCTTTAGTAATGTGAGCCGCCTTGTGTTGAAACGGGGGAGTCCAAACCGAGCGCTAGCCTTCAGATACCAAAAACCTCTTCCTTTGCTTTCAAATATTCTGTAGAAGCCACAAAAAAAGGGGGGGATGGATTGAGTTAACTAGAGGGGGAAAAAAAAAACACACCAACAAGCATCCCCCCCCCCCCCCAAAAAAAAATGTATTATATGTATAAGATGGAGTTTCTTTGAACTGCTATGGTGTGTAGTGAAGTTGTAAACACATGTTTGGAGCTGGATACTTGATACGAAGTTATATTTCTATTTCTCATTTATCTGAAGGGAAGCAAAATTCCGGCGTTTTCTCCTTAAAGTGTTCTCTAAGCACTTTTTTTTTTTGGTAGGTGCCTTTTTATTAGACATCAGTTTAAAAAAAACAAAACAAATGAAACATACATTATTAAATTAAATCATCTGTTAATTATCATTCAATTGTTTTTCATTTAATATTACATGTATTTTAGAGTTTTTGGGATGTTCCTGTTTTTGCCTGGTTGGAACCATAGTTTGGTGTGATTTCTATAACTGTCATTTAAAACATTTTTTATTTCTTATACATTTCTAATAGACTCTAATAGGATGTGTATAGGGGCGTGTTGTCTTGCAGGATGTGCACTAGGAAAAGGAATACACGGTCAGATTTCAGAAAAAAAATATATTACATTACGTTTACAGAACAAACATGATTTCATTGCTTCTTCATCTCATTAAATTTGATTCTTAATTAGTAGAATAAATGATGCCAAGTGAGCCTGTTCGATTGACCTAAATATCTCTGTGTCTCTGTAGGAATACATTGACCTGTGCGCTCCGACAGAGCAGTACTCGCCGTGTTTCCCCGACACTCGGAGCTCCTGCTCGTCAGGAGACGACTCTGTGTTCTCTCATGAGCCCTTAGCGGACGAGCCGTGCCTTCCCAAATACCAGCACATCAACGGTGGCATTAAAACATGAGGCTTCCGGAAGATCCGACACACCAGCGGGAGACGCACGACTCCTCAAAACTTTTGTCTTCCTCTACTTTTTTGCCTCGTCTCCTTCCCTTACTGCTCCAGCTGGACTTAAGGAGCACGGGGTGCAGGGATACCTCGGCAACGCTGCTGTCCTTTAACATGAACTAATTGAGTGTGTGATGTTACACAAAATGTACACACATACACACACACACTCACACACACACACAGACCAAGCTCTTAAAAAGAAATCGTGGACCCATTTTTTTTTCTTTCTTTGACTGAAGTACAAGTTATTCCCTTAAAGAGGGTCCTCTTTCTCTCTCTCTCTTTTTTTTTTTTTTTTTAATTATATTATTTTGTTCAGCTTTTTGTGTTCTCAACGTTCTTCAGCGTTCTGGCCAGTGATTCCACGGTGCAGCTTGGCATTCCAAGGACTCTTCATTATCGAGATGGGAAAAAAAAACGGACCACACCAAATGAAATGAGCAAGAAAAGAACTTAAAGGGGGGGAAAACAGGAAACTTGTTAAAAAGGAAAACTCCAGCTAGCACATAAAAGGACATTAAAAAATAGCTACACTGCTTCTGGTCTTTTTTTTAACTTTTTTTTTATTTTATTTTATTATTTCACATTCCGTTGTTTGTATTGATAACACAGTTATCAAATGAAAGCCCATGCAGTTATTCTTAAAGGATAAAAAAATACATGGTATATAATTTTGGGTATATTTGTAAATATATTAAAAATATGTAAAATATATAAATTTCTATATAAATATTATATTTACAGTGAATTATTTTTTGTATGGACTCCTGAATAATTACTTTTTGTTCACTTTGCGCAAGTGGACAAATTTCCTGCCAATCTTTTTTTTTTTTTAATATTGTATTTTTTTTCTACAACATTCCCAGATATTTGTACACACACACATACACACACACACACACATACACACACAAATCTGTCTTACCTTCACTTGCTGAAACAGCGTTGGCTTTCAGGGAAAGAGACAGCATGTTAATTTATTGACTTATTGTTTTTCAAAAAAAAAAGAATCAAATGTACAAAAAATCAACACAATAATGAATGAATTAATGACAATAGTAAGAATTATTCATAATGAATATTGTTTTTTAACTTAAAAGAGGTATTTTGTCAACACAACGGTACAAAGAAGATTTTTTTTGTAGTGGGTACTCAGCACATACATGCTTCCAATGTTTTTATATACAATATACAAAAAGAAATGTGAATATTAAGTTAAATATAAAATAACGTACAATTTTTATAGCCAGCTAATCCCTTTTTTGTAGAGGATCTTGTTTTTAACCAGCTAATTTTACTCCGTGCCAATGTTTTGCTTTTGAATTTGAGAAAATTCAGAATGTTTGTTTGAGGGATAAAGGATTGTTAATTGATTTAACACACACACACACACACACACACACACACACACACACACACACACACACACACACACACACACACACACACACACACACACACACACGGGCAAAAGTATTACAATTTGTTCTAGTGTTCATTTTCATTATCTACCTGACAGATGAGATGATATTGTTCTCAACAAGTGTTCCTGATAGATTTGCAAAATTAAAGATCTATATATATATTAAAAAAACTGAAATTTTTCAGTTGTTTCGTTTTCTTCAATGAATTCTGTAAGCTTGACGCATTTCCTTATAAGTATATTTTTTTACTTCATATTCATGTTTGCACAATTTTCTGTGTTGTGTGTACAGACAAAACGTAAAACAACTTTTTTTTTCTTTTAGAAGGTTGAAGTATTCTATATTGTACATGGTTCACGGTTAGAAAACTAGAAACCTTCAACGATCTTTGGTCTTCCCTGTGAGAGCTCTCTGTAGAGCCTTACAAGAATGTTTGTCCTGGGGTTTCCTGTGTATAAACCATTTACTTCTGGTTTGCTCCGGGTACTCTAGTTTCCTGGGGTTTCCTCTGGGTACACCAATATCCTGGGGTTTCCTGTGTATAAACCATTTTCCTCTGGAATACCTCCTCTGGTTTCCTCTGGGTACTCCAGTTTCCTGGGGTTTCCTCTGGGTACACCAATATCCTGGGGTTTCCTCTGGGTACACAAGTTTCCTAGGGTTTCCGCTGGGTACTACAGTTTCCTGGGGCTTCCTCTGGGTACTCTAGTTTCTTGGGGGTTCCTCAGGGTAAACCAGTTTCCTGGGGTTCCCTCTGGGATCTAGTCCCCCAGTCCCCAAAGGACATGTTCTGTAGCTGATGGGCATCCCTAAATTGTTGGTAGTGTGTGAATGAGTGTGTAAGTGTGTGTGCAATTAGGTTAGCACCCTGTCCTGGGTTTCCCCTGCCTTGTCCCCAGAGTCCCCTAGTGAGTCCCTCCAGGGTCCCTGCAAAACTTGCAGGGAATAAGGGCTACAGGAAATTGATAGATTACATTCCTGTCCTTGATGGTTTCTACTTCAACTTCTTCTTTTTCTTAGTAGTAGTAGCAGTTGTAACAGTAGTACATATTTCATCATGAATTACTCCCAAGAGACATCACCGTTCTTGCGTGACTGCATATCCACCTCATTATTCTTCATTCAGCTGCCATTTTGCAGCCTAATCTCAGGAATAAAAAGCCCCTTAGTCTTACACACATGTCTCCTCATGCCCTAACCTGACAATGTCCCTTCTCCTGCCTGGGAAGAAGAAAGAGTAGGAGTAGGTACACACATACTATTAATAATATAAGCCTTTTATGAGTAAAGACACTTCCGACACTGAGACTAGCATTAAGGACATTCCAGCATTCTGAGTGAGTGAGATCGTTTTCTCTGCCAGGTGTCAAGGAATGTGATTTTATGAAGCAACAACTACAATTGGTGTTACATGTACAGTTGGTGTTGCATGTTTGAGTGGAATTATTAAAGGTTTAGATTTGAAAAATCTCTGCATGACCGAATAAGCAAAGAAGCAAAACTGCATATTATAAAAGGTTCAATTTGATTAATAATTTTATTCGTAGAGCGCCACCCATATTCTAATTGTATCAAAGCAGCTAAACAAAAATATTAAAATTCAGAATAAAAATTTAAAAAGTTTAAAAATTTAAATTCATATTTATCCCTTTTGAGCAAAGGACAGGCAATGGTAGCAAGGAAAAACTCCCTGAGATCAAGGTAACCTAATGGGCTTATTAAGGCTGCCAGTGAGTATATCTACTGGTAAACTTACACTACTTGAACTCCTCATGCATTTTTTTTAACTTTGCTATGGTCCCAACCATGACCTAATATGGATAGTAGTAGCATAGCACCTTTCTTTCTCACTCTGTCTGGAATGTCAACAGTCAGATCGTGATCGACGGATCACGATCTGAGATTAAGGCCTGGAGACCGTGTTAAACATTTTAAAGTTAATAGTTAATCAGTAATATGGACAAATATAACATCCAGACTCATACACCAAATGTGTGCTCTTCCACTTGAATCATTCTGAAGCCATTCATCCATCCATGTGCAGAAGTGTGTTGAAAAATAAGATTTGCTGTGTTGTAGCATTAAGCTCTCTTTAATTTTATTCACTTTTATTTGTGTAGTTCTTTAACAATGGATTTTTGTCACAAGGCAACTTTACAGTTTTATAAATTGCTGAGATTCATTCAAATATTTTAAAGGGAAATGAAACATTTGAGGTCTACACAGGTGTCACAGCGAAACCTGTGTTTTATTTTTTAGTAAAAAATTCAAACACTCAGAAATGTACTTACTTACATTATATTTCAATTTCTTTTTAGATAGTCTTTATGCCATAGACAAAAGAAGAACATATTAAAATCATTCTCAAGGGTGGATCTTGAAGCTGTCGCAAGGTTACCAAAGACATTAACAGACCTTTGACACCATTACCGAACTTATTAACAAGTTAAAAAAAGACACAAAGTTTAATGGGCCAACAGAGAAGTGGACATCCACTGGATTACTGCTGGAATACACACTACTTAATGTATGGAGACTTTTGGGACACACTGTAATATGAAAATAAGAGATTTAACAGACTCGCAGTTACTGTCATGACATCCTCTGCCAATAAAACCAGTAGTAAAGACGCATTGGCTTTTAAATGAACTTTAATTGAAAACTGTAGAGAAGAGCAGCTCCTTAGGGACATACCTCTCTTGGCGAACAGCTTCCTTATAACTCAGAACAGAATGCAGTATTTTCAGTCAATAAAGGTCCAAGGGGCATTTCACATAGACCGTCTGGGGCTGTTAAGCCATTACTATTTGCTAAGCATAAATTTTAACTAGGGACTTCTAAAATATTCCAACAAGGAAATTTGAATATTTTTTTTTAAAGATGTTTTGTAAGCTAACTATGGGTATTTGGTCAACTAAACCTATATGACCATTTCACAAACTACGATGTATTTTACAGCTGCCTGAAAATATGGTAAAAAAATATCAGGTCCTCACGCACATTTGACTTTAACCTATTAACATTAACCTCCCCTTTTCAAACACACACACACACACTCACTCACACACTCATACACACACATCATTCACTAAGCAATGGATTAGCTTTTTGTCTTTTTTGTCCACCCACTGCTCCCCTTTGTTCCTTTACTCTTGTTTTCCCTTCCGTTAGACTAAAGTCACATAATGTCTGTTGTGTAAGTGTCTATTGTGTAGGTAATTAGCTTGCAGCCTGTAGCTAGAGGAAAATTGCCCATTGGAGTGCACAGGGATGTCTGTACTTGTCTTAAGCTACAATATAATTAAAATAAAAGATTCTCCCGCAACTCTACACCAGTCTACCTGTGACAATGAGAAGCTTGTGTTCAGACAAGACAGTCTAACTGTATTTGTAACAGCAATTATTCAGATCAGTGGTGTATTTCTTTTTGTTTTTCTTACTTTTTTGTTTTTTTCTCTCACAAAAATGAAACCAAAACAACAAAAAATAATCAAGACTGTATAACGATCAGCCGTAGATCATCGGAGGTAGGAAAGATCATGTGGCTAGTCAGGTGTTTGTGTTGTTGCTTGCTTGGGGAAGAGATGGCACCAGGATGTACTATGGGAAGAATGAAGCCTCTGAAGGCAGTGTGATGCCCTGGGACAGGTTCTGCTGGGAAACATTGTTCAGGAATTGTTTGAAGAGCAGGAAAAAGAGTTCCTCCATATTCCCCAGATCTCAACCCAATCAAGCATCTGTGCGATATGCTGGACAAACAAGTCCGGTCCTGCTAACATCTTAATGCCAGATACCATAATACACCTTCAGAGGTCTTGTGGATTCCATACCTTAATTATTATTCTGCTGGGTTTTATTGTTATGGTTGATCTGTTTTTTTTTTTTTTTTATTATAATATTCTGATATTTTATAAATGAAATAACAAATTCTTGTAAATTGTTGAAAATAACACTATTGGAATGCAATATAGTTTTATTTCAACCCACACAATTAATGTTGGAGACATTGGAGATGGAGATGGAGATGTTTTCCCTGTAGAGAATAACAGAGCTGATGGATCTCAGGACATTCTTCCGAGCACGTTGACTCCCTCTTCAGTTTTAATTGAAATTGTCACTGATTGCAAAATACTGAGTTTTTGTTCCAGTAAACAGTTTTGTGTTGATTTGGGTGGATGTTTTAGGTCATTATCTTGACTTAAGCTAGAAAATCCTGGTACTTAGAGAAATTAATGATACCATCAACCACTAGAATCAAAACATCCCAAAATCATTAATGATCCACAGTCAAACGTGCAGTACATGTGTACAGCTAGCATCTGATTTCCGTTAACAGCTTAGTGTGGTTTAGTCTTTTGTGCAGCTCATCCTGACAGACTGTAATGACAAATCTGAAATTGCAATATTGGGGGTCTGCTCTGTGTCTCCTGTTGTCACAGTGGTGTTGTTATAGTTTATGTGTAATGTCTGGCTTTTTGTGTATAAAACATCTAACATCTGATTTTTTTGGGTCCTTGGTTTTGCCCATTTTGGATCTTTGCTTTTGCCCATGCTATGGAGGTTCTGTGGTATTGCCCATAGAATGGTGGTCTTTGTTTTTGCCTCTGTATGGTGAATCTTTGATCTTGTCCATGAAATTGTTGCTCTTTGGTTTTGCCCCGTTACGGTGTCTCTTATGTTTCGGCACTGGTATGGTGGCTCTGTGCTTTTGCCCATGGTATTGTTGATCTTTGGTTTTGCCCATGGTGACTCCTTGGATTTGGCATTGGTGATGTTTGAGACCTCATACTATATTTATACACCAATGTACCAGTTAAATGAATGAACTAAATCTCAGTGGTGGTAATTGGCAATTCAAAGAAATAAATAATTTAATCTGTTCTGTTTGAACTGTAATTTAAACAGAGTCTGGATCTGACACTCTGTTAGGTTTTTAACCAAAAACCCATGGTAATGTCAAGTTAACTATGAGCCTAGAGGGAAAAAATGACTAATACAAACTGTCATCATTAACACAAATCTTATTACCTAATTCATAAAAAAAATGCTCTGTGGTAGATTTACTACTCCGGGTAAAAAAATTACATGTTTTATGAATTGATTCCAAAGACGCACACATGAAAGGAGCTGCTGTTTCATAGTTCACCTGGGCTGTATTGACTGCATGTTTCTAAAAACCTGTAATGGAAATCCTGAACTCTAGTTGCAGACATTTGCCTCCAAACTCTAGGAGGTGACTGGACCAAGGTGAAGTGAAGGAAAGAGAGAGTTCTGAAAAGGCGCTTTGTGTTGGTCTCCAGGCTGAAGGAGGTTTGGTACGGTCAGCATTTGTGGTTCTAGGAAGAAGGCCAGCTGCTCACTGGCACTGAGGATGGGGCATGCATATTTGGGCCCATCACATTCAACTAACATTGTCCTGATTCCCTCTGTCATGAGGTTAAAAAAAACACATCTAACTTTTTCAATTCACATGACCGAGAGGCATCAAGACGGTGGTGTGAGCCAAGGGAAGTTGCAGCAGAATTTTAAGAGGGAGGGGTTAAAGAAGTAAAATGTCAACAAAGTTTGTTTTGGATGAATTAAAAGCAATCAAAAGTGATTTATGGTGTTTATGTAATGCTGCATGGTGTTTACACAGCATCAACAGCCGTGCTCTTTCAGACTATTCTAATCGCTTGAGTTACAACAAGAGTACAGTTAAGAAACATAAATAAAACAGCGGTGAGAATGGAGAGTCTTTCCTCAGTCTTTGCTGCCTTCATTTTCTTTGTAGAGTTTCAGTCAGGACTAAGTAAGATGATATCCATTATTGTTTCCAGCTGCATGCTTCAAACCCATACAGATGCTAGAGATGAGAAGTGAAGGGCTCTCTGTTTAGCTGTGGTTTTACTTCTAGCGAGAGCACAGGGTGTGTGCGAATGAGGTTGTTTTTACATCCATCAACTCAGTCAGCTCTGTGGCTGTACAGTACAGCAGGCATAATTCAAGAAATGTTTCAAAAAATGAGAAAAGAAATAGGTGTTCCAATAAGAGCTCAGAAGGCCACTGAGCAACAATCAAACAACTCTGTAGCTGATTGAGGTAGCCCAAACTAAGCCAATTACGGAAGAAAATCTTTTATACGTAGCTCAGAGACAAAATGCAGTGCGAACATCCAAAAAACAATTCTGCTATTAAAAAATATAGAGGAAACCGAAGTGAAACCCTCAAAAACTCAACCACCATGTTCAGTATTACTTGTAATATATTTATGAGTGGAGAATAAATCCACCTTGTACTTTAGGCAACCTCAAAATTCCATTGCAAAATAGTAAAGCTAGACTTGTATCATTTCTGTAACATCCTTTTTTTTCTCCGCTTACGTAATTAATATTGCGACATATGGAAAGCTTCCATCTATTCCAGCTGTACATCAATAGTGTTGGTGTTGGTGGTGGACACTTCATCGGCTAGTTTCTGTTTATTGACATGCTTAACCCTGATTCAGGCCAGAAAATGACATAATCTCCACTCTTAAGTGCTACATAGTACAACACTATAAACACGAGCACTCGGGTGATAGCAGAAGCTTAACACCTGCTGCATAGTGAAAAGTCCTCACCCTCTTCACAAGCTAGTCATGTAGCCTTGGACACAATGGAATAATCGCTGTGTCCAGTGTACAAACTAAAAGAAAACAATTATTGCTGTGGAAATGATGGCATATGAAAGGCTACAGCTTTGGACCTGTGACCTAATTTAAACATTAAACATACACAAGTTCTGGATGGGTTCTGACAGTTTTCCAACCACCATATTTTGCATATACAGTATGTGATACTCTGTATAACACCGGTTATCAAACCCAGGGGTCTGTGGAAGCACTGGCAAAGTAAAAAAATAGAAAACAAAAAAACTCCAATGGTGGACATCACAACCCACATTATCTGTCCAAGCACCAAAGTCAACTTCTGCTGAAAATGTTTTATTGCTAGAGTGTTCATAAACAACAACTAAAAAAATTGAGAAAATATCATTTGAGAAAGCCCAGTGAGTTCTTCTGCTCTTCTGCTCATCCATCTCAATGTTTGAAGCTTTGTGCATGCTGAAATGCTTTCCTGCTCACCACAGATGCAAAGAGTGGTTATTATATCCTTCCTGGCAGCTCAAACCAATCTGGCAATTTTCTACTGACCTCTCTTATCAAAAATGTTGTTTTTGTACCATTCTGTGGAAACTCTAGAGAGTGCTGAGTCTGGAAATTTCAGGAGCTCACAGGGTATGAATGGAGCCTCCATCCCCAGTGGTGCGAGACAAACCTGCTAACTACAGTAAGCCACTTTGCTTATTCTGTTATGGTTATATTATATCATTTTCTTCTTTCCATCACTGTTTTTTAAACCTGTGTCATTCTGTATCATACTTTCTGAATATATTTAAGTCCTGCTGAGTTTGCTACTTTTTGTCAAGCCTTGCCTATGCACATCAGCGTAAAGATGTCACATTTTAATATGCTTTATGACACCCAACATCCAGCCAGGTGAATTTCTTCATCATTTCTCACTCTGCCTCTCCAAGTAATATCCTAGTTTATCTTACAATAAGTTATAGTTGCCGATTAAAGCTGCATTAATAAAGAATTTATACCCTATGTCTACATATATCCAGTTACTTGAAATCTATTTCATGTCTCGTCAGCATCTCTTTTATTTTAAGCAGATGTAGAATAACTCATGCTGATTTAGTAACATTCATCTATGTATCACTTAATCTACAGTAAATCTTTTTAAAAATCTACTGTTACAGTCCAGAACAGAGTTTCCAGACATTGAAGCTACTGATAAGTGATAATTCTGTGAGTGTACTCCCACCTTTTCTCCAGTTGCAGTGCCTGTCTTGCTTATTGGCTCTGCACACAAGAGCAGTGAAGTATATGGAAACCTGTGTTAGGCCATTATAGTATAACTGCATGGCAACAACTTTACCTTTATATCTTGCATAAAGGTACTTGTTAAAAGGTAGAAACACCTTTTAGTGATTGACACAATGTGGACCTTAATAGGAACTTCAGACCTTTGGCTTCATACATTTTGATATATTATACAAATTCTCCTGACCCCATAAAACAGGGGCGTCAAACTCAAATTCACAGTGGGCTAAAAGATAAAACTGAGATAAAGTAACGGGCCAAACTGAATATTTATTGAAAAATTAACTGCAAATGATATGTAATGTTCAACCTTTTTCATATGGAAACAAACTTTAGTTTTGCTTAAATACAGGATTTGGAACAACCAGAGCTTGATATTACAAACACATAAGAAATTAAATTCAAAATAAAAGACACATCAGTGGTGTTCATTTCACAAACTTTGACCATACACTTTTTGACAAATTCTCCCTCATTAAAGGTCCGGGCAGATTCTGCGATCTCTGCTGCCACAATAAAGCTTTACAGCCTTTACAGCAGCTTCACTTTTTGATTTTGCTTTCATGAACATATTCTGCTGGGAAACCTGACTTTTTTTCATCTCCTCCACCTTCTGGAGCTTCTGCTTTACGTCCAGGTCCTTATAGTTCTCATAATGTTTCGTTTCATAGTGTCTTCTTATGTTATATTCTTTCGTTATAGACACGTTAGCTCCGTTAGCACTCAAGACAAACAGGTCTGTCCTTTATATTCATGAACAGATAATCTGCCTCCCTCCTGTATTGAAAGCTCCTATTGTCCATCTTTCGTTTGGCCATTTTTGTGGAGGGTGAATTAACTTGCCCGATGTGACTGTAACAGGGTTGTTAACGACTGTCAACAGAGAATGACGCGTCAATACAGTGGCAAGGCATTCTGGGATTTGTAGTATTAGCGGAGCATGCAGCTAGCCAGCTGTAATGCACATTTGATATGATCTCAGAGTTTGACACCCCTGCCATAAAACAACCAGAAAAGATAGATGATATGGGTGATATCAAATCATTTCTTTTAATCTGACTTTATTAAAAATTATAAAGTCAGATGGACACAGTTAGGAATGATTTCCTTTGACACTGAATGAGTCTGCGACCGAACATACCCCTGTATCTATCCAGGACATCATGGAGCGGTTGAAAGATGTTGTCTGAGATGGCCAATTGCTTATACAACATCCTTATTTCTGACACTACATTCAGAGAGTCCAGCTCCATGCCTACAAGCCTCACCAGCCTTACGAATGGGTTTGTTCTGTTTGTTGGCATCAGATTCCTTTAATCCATTGCCCCAGCATGCAACAGCAAAATAGATAGCACTGACTACAACATACATATTGTACATTTGAAAGTGTAAAATACAAAATTGCCAAAATGCTTATTAAATCTATTCAATAAATTGAGATAATTAACTTAAATATCTTAATATGAGGTAAGGCATAATGCTTCGCTAATTAAAGTATTTGCGTTATTATCTGAAATTAGTACCTTTTTCGCCTCAGCAATCTCTTAATTGTGGTCATAGTTGTTCACAGATCTGGAGCATTTCTTGGGAACCCTTGAAGGACAGTCATTCATTCATTCACATCAGCCAAACAAAAAGCACCACGTACACACATTCATGCATTCATTCATGTTGCTCAGGATAGCCACTGACTACTATGCTGTGATCTGTAGGCTGCTCATTGTTCTGAGAGTTGTGGTTCTTGGCGGCCATGTTTGTAGGATGCTCATTGATCTGAGAGTTGTGATCTGAGAGCAAACCGTAAGGGGCCAGTGCATTGTGGATTGGGTGGCAGCCGAAGGCGGGGGCCTCGGCGATCCAATCCCCGAACACAGAATTTGGCTCTAGGGACATGGAATGTCACCACGCTGGGGAGGAAGGAGCCTGAGCCGGTGCGAGAGGTTGAGAGATACCGACTAGAGATAGTTGGGCTCGCCTCCACGCACAGCTTGGACTCTGGAACCCAACTCCTCGAGAGAGGCTGGACTCTTTACTACTCTGGAGTTGCCCGTGGTGAGAGGCGGCGGGCTGGTGTGGGCTTGCTCATAGACCCCATGCTTCGGGTCGGGGATAGGTCTCTCACTGCTATTTGCGCCTATGGGCCAAATGGCCAGGTAGAGTACCCGACCTTCTTGCTGTCTCTGGAAGGGGTGCTAGAAAGTGCCCCGACTGGGGACTCCGTTGTTGTACTGGGGGACTTCAAGGCTCATGTGGGCAGCGACAGTAACACCTGGAGGGGCGTGATTGGGAGGAACGCCACCCCCCGACCTGAACCCGAGTGGTGTTCTGTTATTGGACTTCTGTGCTAGTCACAGTTTGTCCATAACGAACACCATGTTCAAGCATAAAGGTGTCCATCAGTGCATGTGGCACCAGGACACCGTAGGTCGGAGGTCGATGATCAACTTTGTGGTTGTTTCATCTGACCTCCGGCCATATGTCTTGGACACTCGGGTAAAGAGAGGGGCGGAGCTGTCAACTGATCACCACCTGGTGGTAAGTTGGATCCGATGGCAGGGGAGGAAGTTGGACAGACTTGGCAAACCCAAGCGTACTGTGAGGGTCTGCTGATAACGTTTGACAGAGAGATCTTCAACTCCCACCTCAGGCAGAGCTTCAACCAGATCTCGAGGGAGGTTGGAGACATTGAGTCCGAGTGAACCATGTTCTCCACTTCCATTGTCGATGCGGCTGCTCGGAGCTGTGGCCGTAAGGTCTCCGGTGCCTGTCGTGGCGGCAACCCCCAAACCCGGTGGTGGACCCCGGATGTAAGGGATGCCATCAAGCTAAAGAAGGAGTCCTATCGAGCCTGGTTGGCTCGGGGGACTCCGGAGGCAGCTGAGAGGTACCGGAGGGCCAAGCGAGCTTCAGCCCGGGTGGTTGCGGAGGCAAAAACTCGGGTATGGGAGGAGTTTGTGAGGCCATGGAGAAGGATTATCAGTCGGCCTCGAAGAAATTCTGGCAAACCGTCCGGCGTCTCAGGAGGGGGGAGCAGTGCCCTGCTCACACTGTTTACAGTGGGAGTGGGAATCTGCTGACTTCAACTGGGGACATTCTCGGACGGTGGAAGGAGTACTTCGAGGTTCTCCTCAACCCCACCGACATGTCTTCCACTGAGGAAGCAGAGGTCGAGGACTCAGTTGTGGACTCGTCGATCCCCCAAGCTGAGGTCACTGAGGTAGTTGAGAAGCTCCTCAGTGGCAAGGCACCGGGGGTGAATGAGATCCGCCCTGAGTACCTCAAGTCTCTGGATGTTGTGGGGCTGTCTTGGTTGACACACCTCTGCAACATTGCGTGGTGGTTGGGGACAGTGCCTTTGGACTGGCAGACTGGGGTGGTGGTCCCTCTGTTTTAGAAGGGGAACCAGAGGGTGTGTTCCAACTACAGAGGGATCACTCTCCTCAGGCTCCATGGAAAAGTCTATGCCAGGGTACTGGAGAGGAGAATTCGGGCGATAGTCGAACCTCGGATGCAGGAGGAACAATGCGGGTTTCGTCCCGGTCGTGGATCACAGGACCATCTCTATACCCTCGCCAGGCTACTGGAGGGTTCATGGGAGTTTGACCAACCAGTCCACATGTGCTTTGTGGATCTGGAGAAGGCATTCGACTGTGTCCCTCGTGGTGACCTGTGGGGGATGCTCTGGGAGTATGGGGTCCGGGGCCCTCTGCTAAGGGCTGTCCTATATGACCGGAGCAGGAGTTTGGTTCACATTGCTGGCAGTAAGTCAGACTTGTTCCCAGTGCATGTTGGACTCCGACAGGGCTGCCCTTTGTCACCGATCCTGTTCATTATTTGGTTGGGGGCCGGAGGGAGTTTGGTTTGGGGACCACGGGATTTCGTCTCTGCTTTTTGCAGATGATGTTGTCCTGTTGGCTTCCTCAAATCAGGACCTCCAGCGTGCACTGGGATGGTTTGCAGCCGAGTGTGAAGCGGCGGGGATGAGAAACAGCACCTGCAAATCTGAGGCCATGGTTCAGCCGGAAAAGGGTGGCTTGTCCCCTTCAGGTTGGTGGAGAGCTCCTGCCTCAAGTGGAGAAGTTTAAGTATCTTGGGGTCTTGTTCGCGAGTGAGGGAAAGATGGAGCGGGAGATCGACAGGCGGATCGGTGTATTTTCTGCAGTGATGCGGTCGATATACCGGTCTGTTGTGGTGAAGAACGAGCTGAGCCGCAAGGCGAAGCTCTCTATTTACCAGTCGATCTACATTCCTACCCTCAGCTATGGACAAGATCCTGGATACAGGCGGCCGAAATGAGTTTCCTCCACAGGGTGGCTGGGCGCTCCCTTAGAGATAGGGTGAGGAGCTTGGTCACTCGGGAGGAGTTCAGAGTAGAGCTGCTGCTCCTCAGCTGAGGTGGCTCGGGCATCTTTTCCGGATGTCTCCTTGACGCCTTCCTGGGGAGGTGTTCCGGGCATGTCCAACCGGGAGGAGGCCCCGGGGAAGACCTAGGACACGCTGGAGGGACTATGTCTCTCGGCTGGCCTGGGAACGCCTCGGTATTCCCCCGGAAGAGCTGGAGGTAGTGTCTGGGGAGAGGGAAGTCTGGGCATCCCTGCTTAGACTGCTGCCCCCGCGACACGGTCCCGGATAAGATGGATGGATGGATGGATGGATGGATGGATGGATGGATAATGCACAAATGAGCAAATGAGTTATAAAGTCATGTTCTTCTGTGATCACTACTAACGTAGAAAGAAGCTTTTTGAAGGTTGGTTAAAACAAGCTGTTGCCTCTTTGCTATGGAAATAAGCAATAGAATGAAAAACTTGAAGAACCTCTGCTTGGCTGCCACTCTTGTTTATATAGCTATTTCCCCAATCCAAAATAGCAAATAAATAAGAGACTGATGTTGAAAACAGAAATTAACTAAGCATTAGGAGAGTGATGTGAGCTTTACTGTGTGGTGTGTGGGCACGTAAAATATTTTCTCATGCTAAACGTCCAAAGCATCTTGACTTTGTTTATAGAGATGCTTCCATAACGTCTAGTAGTCCAAAGTGAACACAATGAAAAGAAAGGAATGAGCATATATTAGCAAGACTCTCTTAAGTCTGAAAGAGACAGAGAGAGAGAGAGAGTGAGAGAGAGAGCGAGAGAGGGATTTAGGGTTTGGAAAATACATTCATGGAAAAGGATGTTTGTTTTCCCTCCAGCTTTGAGGTAGGAAGTGTGAAATATGTGTTTGCTTAAAACTGGCTGTTATTTTTTCCCTCCATCCAAACAGCCAAGTTAAACAGAGCCTAACTTACATTCGAAACACACATGGTGACAAACTAATGAGCACAAACACACACTAAAAAAAACACAAAGATCTGGTGTGCCCCAATCACATTTCACATTTGGGATTAAAGTCTAGACTCTCTAAAAGAGCTCATTTGTTTTTATATCTTCCATAAATACACACAGGTTTTGATATCACAGACGAATTGTTTAACGCTCAGTCTGTCACCTCAACTCATTATAATGTCTTATTCAATATAATATATAATACTCATTATAATGTATTATTATTAAGTCTCTCAGGTGAATACTAAAGAAATGGAATGGATCACATTAGCAATGTCATACAGTATATTACAGAACTCTTACATTGCAGTCATTGAATGGCAGTAAAGTATGAGTGCTGTAATATATGACATTTGCTAATGTGATGAGCGACCAGGATTTGAGAGAGAAGAGTTTTAGATGATTAAGAAGACATATTAATAATAACTCGACATAGTAATGCTAGTAAGAGGAGCGATATACTTTTGAGTGTGTGTTTTTGTAAGAGTCAGTCAGTAAGGTACTGAGTCTTGTATTGTGGAATCTGATAGCTGTTGGCACAAAAGATCCTCCCAGACGTCCTAATACGTGATGAATTTGTGGATGAACGTGGTCCTAAGCCGCCTTAGATCAGCATAGTGAGAATGAGAAGAATCATCCATCATAGCTTCAGCTTGCTTGTCCACCACGAAGCTGGCCTTCCTCAGTGTGTTTCGCACCACCGATCTCAATGCCATCTTCCCAGCATTACTGTAGCTTCTTACTTTTGTTTTACTGGACGTCCACCACCACCTCAGAGTTCCCGATGTTGAACTGAAGGTGCTTGCTGTTGAGCCATCATATATAACTTTTATTGAACATGAAATGCTTGGCAATAGATGCAACAACAAACACATCACAGCCATGCATGATTGACTGCTTGATTAACTAGATAAATTGGGATGAGGTAGATTAGACAAGCTGACACTGCTGGGATCTTGAGATGGCACTTAACTCACAATTGCTCAGTTGTATAAAAGGTAAATGTAAGTCACTCTGGATAAGGGCTAAATGCTGTAAATGTATATTCCCATTCAGCTGAGAGAAATTTGACTGAATTTCTTTCGAATCAGAGCTCGGATTCAAGCTTCGGGAGAAACTCGTCTGATTGGCTAGAAGCTCCACTCTTCTCCTGCTGATAGCATTTACAGAGACTGCATACAGGATCAGAACAGGGAGGTGCAAGAGACTGAGACTATACAGACAAACCTGGATCCAGCAAATGGAGAAATGATACGAATAATTAATTTACTAATTAAATTCAAAACTAATATCAATACTAATTTATTTAAGTTAATTATAGGCAAGTGCAGTAATCCATTATCACTGATGTCAGAAACACCCATGAATAGTCCACAAGAAACAATAATCACAGAATTTACACAAACGAACCAGTTTCACATTTTGAAAAGATGTATGTTACATACTCTTAATTTTGATTACTGTTTAATTAACTTAATACTGATATTATTTTACATAATGGAAAACATGTAAACATTTTAGGTAGCTTCTGAACCAAGATAATAACACATCCTTTTCAGAAGTTCACACTCCCCCAAGCTCTTAATGCATCATGTTGCCTTCTTGAGCATCAGTGAACATTTGCAGCTTTTTGTAATAGTCCCTGATGTGTATGAGTCCCTCAGTTGTCCTCAGTGTGAAAAGATGGATCTCAACATCATAAAAACAAATGTGCAGGACCTGGAAGATTTCTTTTAATTATTAAGTATTCAGAATTAATTATGTGTAAACTGTTAAACTGGTTTATTATGTCAATTCAGTTATTATTGTGTCTTGTGGATTATATGTAATCATCTGTTATTAGCTGTTATAAATATATGAAATTGTGAAAAACACCTTTTTAATGCACATACAATTAAATAAAGAATCTAATAACTACAGTTGTGCAGTGTTTCGTGTATATTTTAATGCATCTATTATTCCCATTCTCTTTTCTTTAATATGATCAAGTTGTAAACTTTTGTAGACAACATCATATTTGTATACAGTACGCATCATTAGGGTGATATATAACTCATGACAAATTTAAAATCTTATGAAACTAGACAATAACATTTTCATTATTTTCTTTGTTTATATAGAAACTGCCCCATGTACCAGAAGTACTGAAATACTACCAAAGTAGTCCTAATGTACTGGAATTCACCCTAGAGCAACAATAGAGTTTACCATTTAAATGAAATGCATGGCAAGAACAACTTGTGGGATTATTAAAGAAAGACTTGATAGTTAATACAGCTTTTAAATTGTAATATTTGAATTGAAATTTCTCTCTCTCTTTCTCTCTCTCTTTTCCACACACACTCTCTCTCTTTCTCTTTCTCTCTCTTTCTCTCTCTCTTTTCCACACACTCTCTCTCTTTCTCTTTCTCTCTCTTTCTCTCTCTCTCGCATTATCACTCTCTCTCTCTCTCTCTCTCTCTCTCTCAATCTCTCTCTCTGTCTCTCTCTCTTTCTCTTTCTCTCTCTTTCTCTCTCTCTCGCATTATCTTTCACGTTATCTTTCGCACTCTCTCTCTCTCTCTCAATCTCTCTCTCTGTCTCTCTCTCTTTCACACTCTCTCTCTCTCTCTCTCTCTCTCAATCTCTCTCTCTGTCTCTCTCTCTTTCACACTCTCTCTCTCTCTCTCTCTCTCTCTCTCTCTCTCTCTCTCTCTCTCTCTCTCTCTCTCACACACACACACACACACATACACACACACACACACACACACACCCTCTCTCTAATACTCTCTATTTAATTGGGTTTATTATAGACATGTCTGTGTATATAATCAGTAGTAATTATCAGTAAACTCTCATCAGCAGGCTTTCTCCCACAATTACAGGCATGTGTATAGTGGGTAACATCTTACACCCTGCCAACCCCCATAAGTCCTGGCTTCCAGTGTTGTGTGGGATTATGGGGCGATTAGCAGTAGGGTAACTGTGTTTCATTGTGTCTGCTGTGATGTTATCTCTGTGGCCTCCTCAGTCCTTTCCACACAGACATGGTGGTGCCACAAGCCCCGGAACCGGTAATGGGCCTAATGCTCCCGCTTCCTCCACAGACCAGCGTGTACTGGATCTGAGGAGAAAACCATGGCGGAATGTTGGCTGAATGAATACTCTGTATCATATATCTAAATGATGGAAAATTTAGCAAGCTACGTTTTGTTTTTCTACTGTTTTTGGGCCAGCTAAAGAGGCTAGTCAGAGCAATCTTTTGCCTTCTACTCCGCATTCCACATTCGTCCTCATATCTGGATCAGTAAATGTGAAAATCTGATTCAAATAAAATGAGCACCGTGTAACTTAAAACGCTTTCAACTTGTGCTGGGAGGCCTGCTATGGGGCAAAATATACTGCGGGGAATGCAATGACAGGAAGTCACAGAAATATACACATATATACACGTACTGGAGGCAGTGGCAGAAAAGAGAATTGGAAAAAATATTATGATTTTGCCTGATATACAAGAGCACAGTATTAACCACAGTCTCAAATCATCATACCGATCTATCTATCTATCTATCTATCTATCTATCTATCTATCTATCTATCTATCTATCTATCTATCTATCTATCTATCTATCTATCTATCTATCTATCTAAATAATCTACTTTCTCACATCTTATGTGACCTCTTTTTTCATTCACGATTTGCAAATAAAAGTTTTTATCCAATTTTTTAACTGACCTGAATGACCAAATGTAATAATGTGACTCAGCTATAAATTGGGTAGGAGTTAAGTGGAAAGTGAATTAATCCATTCCAAATTCCTTTGACCAGCTTTCGAAGTTCCACATGCTTTGAATGTTGCTGACTTTATTCCACCTTAATTTTGCTTAGTTCCCACTTCATTTGTCTACTCTGAGCCGCACGTGTGCAGTATTTGTGGGTGAAACTGGAAAAATGAAGTGCTGTCATGCAAAAACAGAGCTACATTCATTCCTCGGGCCCAAATCTCTGACCATATGGTGCCATTTGGTTGAACCCTTTGTAGCGAAGCCTTTTGTTTAATCTCACATGCATTTGCTTAAAAGAATACCATATATTTCTGTTTATCTCTCTAATGGAATTTGGATTTGTTTAATGGCATGTGTATAAATGTTTACAGCTATACAGACAAGAAATAAACCACTCCAACAATGATTCTTAAGAATGAGCAACTCTAGCAAATCTTCTGCCAACTGTAAACAGTACGGGTTTTGAGAACGATGTGTTGAGCTGCAACTCAACAACTGTTTAGTCTCATTTTATTTACCTCAAAGATTCAATCATGTCTCTGTGTAGGCATAGGTTTCTGACCAGCTTCCTTTTCAACAGTTCACTTTTCAGCTGCTTCACTGACTTCTTATGACTTTTTATGACTGTTATGACTGCTTTGAAGGTGGCATGAGTAGCGTTGCCGCCTCACAGCTCCAGGTTCCCTTGGTTTATCCTGAATTTTGCATGTTCTCTCCTTGTCCATGTGGGTTTCCTCTGGGATTTCCAATTTCCTCCAACTTCCCTCCAACATCAGTATGTTGTATTAACTGAAGACCAATGAATGATCGTACCATTGAGTCAATTAAAAATCTTATTTGTATAGAAAATAAAATTCAGGATATAAATTAAGAAAGCCAGAGGTGATGGCGGTGAGGAAAAACTCCTGAGAAGATATGAGGAAGAGAAGAACCAGACTCAAAACGGAACTTGTCCTCATCTGGGTGACACTCATAGGATAGTGATTATAAATCATTCACCTCCCGTAAGTGTGTACTATATGGTCGAAAAGTGCATTTATGTAAGCAATGATGAGACTCAAAAGAGATACAATGAGAGAAAGAGAAAGAGACACAGAGAGAGAGAGAGAGAGAGAGAGAGAGAGAGAGAGAGAAAGAGAGAGAGAGAGAGAGATTAGAAGGTATGCTTTTTGTCATATAATTGCTATGAACAATGTATATTGTATGAGTGCAAACAGGGAATCCACCAAGACTTGGATCACATATGACATGTGGGGCAATAGGGCACGCTGCTAAAAGGAAATAATCAGTGACACGGTGGTGTGATGTGGCCCAATTTAAAGCAGATTTTTCAGTAACAGCACATCTTTTATACCACATCAATTTGCCAATGGTTATATAAATTTATGAACAAAATGAACAAAATGTCATACATTTTAACCCCTGTGGAATGAATCTTCCACCATACAAGCCCTTGTGTTGGAGCTGTTACTATAGAAACACTAATATATTAGAACCACTTCACCAATTTAAAGCTGTGATTTAATATACAATAGCTGCCACTTCTGTCAGAGTTGCTGTTATACAAAATATGACCAGTCCAATCAGATTCTGAGAATTCAATTCATTAACACCACAAACAGCACAATATTAACTAGCCATAACTGATATAACCATTTTTTCCCCTTTTTTTTCTGAAGGAAAATTGTCATTTTCTGTGTAGAACCCTTAAACCAGTCCAATTTTATGAATGCAGAAATGAATGCAAAAAAAAAGACAAAATTCATATTGAAGTTTTTTAAATTACAGCAGATTCACTGCGAGGTTTGAGCCAAGACACGTTATATGATGGCATAAATATAAATATTAAAAAAGTAATTACTTCACTAGTAGGGGGTTAAAAGATTAATCTTGTGCTTGCAATTTGCCAATTTAATGTTAAACAGAGGGTTTTCCAGAGAGTGTTCATTAAAATTGCATGTACAATTAATACACATGCAAATAGACTGGGTTGAACTAAAACTATAGGATGCAATAAGGTCTGTGCTATCACATTACTTACTTGGCTCTTGATTGCTGCCACTTTCCTCCCACAGCCTTTCAAACAAATACAGCACCTGATCAACTCTCAATGATATAGCAACGAGCTTCCTGACCCCAGAGGCCTGCCACTATGTGCTCGCCTATATTAAATTACCAAATAAGAGCAAGCTTTGACTGGGAGAATTCAGAGCTGAGGTGAAGGGTTGATCAATGTTCCATACCATCTGATAGTGGCTTCTTTGGGACAATAAGGTCCAGTGTCACCTTGGAGTGCCTTGTACAATCAGACCATTTTAAGCGACCACCAACCCTCAGTGGAGTAGAGTAATGAAGTAGGCTCAGGGTTCAGCACAATATTTATCTGGTTAACTTAAAATAAAGTGCTGACCCCACTGCCCTTAGAAGATAGTGTGTGCTTGAGATCAAGTGAGATCTGAGTGTGATTAGATTAAAGAAACAATGATGTTCTGTGATAGAAAGAGAAAACATTTTTATCAAAATGAAGAAAAGCTGACGATATATAACCTCAATATACAAGCAAATGTCCCTTTATAGCCCATAATGTAAAGTTTGAAATACTTTTGCATATTTGTTTTCCACTTTGCCCTGAAATATTCAGTGCATAATAAAGCATTATAAATTCACATCTATACAGTCTAATCTGTAGAATGTAATACAGTCTAATCTACATAACTCCATGCAGTAGTCTTTATTGTGTCAGGTTCAGTCTGTGAATAATTTGAGAGTTTTGGGTATGTACTTTATATGAACTCTTATTTGTGATTTTATTTGTTATTTTATTGTACACTTAAAAATTGATCTTGTGTTGTGGCTATTGTGATAAATAATCTCTACTCTACTCTGCTTTACTCTACTCTACTCTATTCTACTCTAATGTTCTGTATTCTACTCTACCCTACTATACTATACTCTATTCTACTCTAATGTTCTGTATTCTACTCTACCCTACTATAATATACTCTATTCTACTCTAATGTTCTGTATTCTACTCTACCCTACTATACTATACTCTATTCTACTCTAATGTTCTGTATTCTACTCTACCCTACTATACTATACTCTATTCTACTCTAATGTTCTGTATTCTACTCTACCCTACTATACTATACTCTATTCTACTCTAATGTTCTGTATTCTACTCTACCCTACTATAATATACTCTATTGTACTCTACTTTAATGTTCTGTATTCTACTCTACCCTACTATACTATACTCTATTCTACTCTACCCTACTATACTATACTCTATTCTACTCTACCCTACTATAATATACTCTATTGTACTCTACTTTAATGTTCTGTATTCTACTCTACCGTACTATACTATACTCTATTCTACTCTACCGTACTATACTATACTCTATTCTACTCTACTCTTCTGTATAAAACTCTACTCTACTGTACTCTATTCTACTCTTTTTTATTCTACTCTAATGTTCTGTTCTGTATTCAGCTCTACTTTATACTACTCTACTGTATTCTACTTTACTCTGACGTGCTCTATCTACTCTGTTTGGCCCTACTTTTCTAAACTGTACCTATTTTACACTACACTACTATACTCTACGCTTCTTTACTCCACTTTACTCTGTCATGTACTCTACTGTACACTATTCTGCTTCATATACTCTACTCTGCTGTACTTCATATACTCTACTCTACTATACTTTACTCTACAATATATTACTTAGTGGTGTGATGAAACTAAAATAAGAATTAAGTGATTGCTCATAATCATAATCAGTAACCACTTTTCTTCTTGGTCATGAGGAATGTGGAGTCTCCTGTGAATCCTGAGGGCACAGCATTTAATGAGATTGTGTGTAAACTGTTTATCCCACTAATGTAATAAAATGCTAATGTCCAAAATCAATATTTGTCTAAAAGCATAGTGATAAGTGAAGCGGTTTTTTTAAACCAAGGACATTTAAGAAGACAAGATAAAAATAAAAATAAAAAACCCTGTTACTAGCATACAGGGAAACAGGCAGTTCTTTCAAGCATTGACAAAAAACAACCAACTCAACCCTCAGCCTTTGTAATGATCTAATCCTCTCCATCAGTATGACAAATGAGGTGTCATAGCTGTTACATAAACCTGCTCTGTTTTTATGTCTATAGTTTAAATAGACTCTCTTTTTGAATCTTTGAACCTGGGAATACGAACAGAGCCTCGGAACAATTTCTCTTGAATTAAAGTCACATCTCTCTTATGAAACACATGTCATCACTAAACACAGTGGTGTATTCACAGCTCACATGTTTAATATATACCTTTGTTTTGATAACTAAAACAATATTCTATTATACTTTAGAGTCTACAGAGGATTCATTCTTTCATTCATTTTTTCCATCTATTTTCTGTAACAAATCCTATACAGAGCCATGGGGAAACGTGAAGTCTATACCGGGGGTCTCGGGGCAACAAAGCAAGGACACTCTAGATGAGATGTAAACCAATCGCTGGGTGGAAAGTTGTGGTGCAGAAAAGAAGAAAATCAGAGAAGTCAGAGGAATCCAACATGGACATGACAAGGACATCAACAGTAACGTGAGCCCAGGTTTAATTCAGATATTCTGGTGCTGCGAGGTAGCTCTGTTGCACTGTGCCATATTAAAGTATATATATAAAACTCTCATGACTTGACTGAAAGGAAAATTGCAAATATAATGTAATTTAGTTCACTGATCAAAGATTTGCTACAATCAATGATACACAGCATTTACGCTGTGTACAATCTCTTTCAATCTCTGCTTTAGCAGACTGCTAATTGCAGGAAATTGCACAGCGCTCAGCATGAACCTTAAAACGAACTATCAGATCCTCCGCTCACTGAACCCTATAGAAAAGCACCACACTGTAACAACTGCAGGAAAAATAAGCAGCATTAAATTATACAACCCCTCCCCTAGAATGCAGAAACGTGGTGCTAACCAAATCACACAAACTACCCCTTCATATTTTGTCCATAGAGCAATACTTAATTTTGAAATTTGTGTGAGTTATTTTACAACCACATTAGTCAGCGAGAAACGTGTGTCCAGGATCAATGACTCACACAAGGACACACACCAGTGGTCAGTCTGAGAAGATGGAGACTGGGACGTTGGCCTACAGCTTGTGGGACTAACAGCTTACATTAGGATGTCCAAACTGCTGTCATAGCAAACACAGACTTGTGTAATGCTCCATAAGTGTCATCATGGGTTAATGTCATAAACATTACCCACTAAGTTGTTGGGTCCAGTACTGAGTCAGGGTAAGAAGCGCATGAAAAGGTCTTTATGGGGAGATCAGGAGCTGTGTGTTAGTGTAGTCAAGGCTGGAGATGAGTCATAACTGACTTTTAGAATTGACTGAACATATTTATAATACATTTTATAGCATATAAGAAGCTGCTGATTAATTTATCCATGAAGGCCAGGGTCTTCCATATAGACAGGGCTAGTTGTAATTTCTATAAAGAATGCAAATTAGAAGATTTTTCCTACTGTATATTTTGCACTCCATCTATCCATCCATCCATCCATCCATCCATTTTCTGTACCAATTATCCTTCGCTGGTGAGCCTGGGGACCAGGAAACCCCCAGCACAAGGCAGGGAGCAATCACAAACACACACACACACACACACACACACACACACACACACACACACACACACACACACACACACACACACACACACACACACACACACACACACACGCACTACAGATCATTTAGAGATGCCAATCAGCCTATCAGCCAATCAGCCTTGGGGTGGAAACCAGAGAAAGCATACTAACAACTAGCATGTTTAGGCATGTAAAGAAATCTAATAAAACCAATATTCAAAAATGATGTAATTAAACATTGTCTAAAGAGAAGTAAACACTGATAAACTAGACAAAGTCAGTGTTTGGTGTGACAATCCTTTGGTTAAAAAAAGTAGTCTCAGGTCCAGGTTTTATAAGGAAAGTGACTTGTCAGTTTATTAAAGCATCTATCAAGACAGTTATTCTGGAGACTATGACTGACACACTCACTTCTGCTTTTGCAGGTAAAAAGAAACCCTGTAGCCTTTATTACATTTTTTTGACTGAAAAGGTACAGTATCTATTATTTAATAGGTTGATGTCTTTTGGAACCAGTTAGTTCTTTGTTAAACCTGTGCTTGTTTTGACCCTGCTTTCATCTAGCATCTGTTGGATTGTTTGCTGTGCCTGTTTTTGCAAATTGTTCCTAATATTGTGGATTGTTTCTTATAGTTTGAACTCTTCTGCATTTACTTGCAAACTTTTCACCTTCAAAAACATTAAGTCTCAAAGCAGAGCTATTATTTTTGACAGTTGATGAACCGAATCATTTACTCAAATGTTGTCACAGTCATACTCAGTTGAACTGCATCTGGAGCACAAAAAAAAGTGACTCACTATGACGCAAAATTTTGAGTTGAAACCAAGAAAAATAATTAAATTCAAATTCAAGATTCGTTAAACCTTTTTTCCAGGCTAAAGAACTAAAGATTTTTTTTATTTGCAGTATTTAGTACCAAGTAGGGACTGCAATAAGCTTTCCAGATCGTGACTGCTGAACAGCCAGAGGCGTGAGAGAAAAACAAACAAAAAAAAAGGCAAGATAAAGAGTGACGTTTAGGAATATGTGGATTAAAGGTTTCATATGAGCTTTTATATCCTGCAGGTGAGAAAATGAACAAGTCAGGATGAGCTGCTATCGGCGGGAATGAATAGCCAGAGGGCTGCTGGGAGATCAAGCTGTGGATTTGAAAGGTTATTATGAAATTGATTACACGTGGTCTTTCTTCCATTATTGTTTAAGTGCTTTGTGAGATTTGATTCAGATGTTTTCACTCATTGGCATCTCATTTGGCATGTGGTTATCCGTGGATTGTGGGAAATAAGGAAAAGGTAGATGCTTTGGGTGAATGAATGTGACGCACAGCGAAGAGATCAGCTTTGAGATCTCTCATCAGACTGGAATATTTATATATTAAGCTTGTTAAAAGTATTAGATGCATTTGCAGGTGAGTACAAATAAGGTTCTAGCTAGAGCTTTAGGGTTTTGCACCCTGAACGGATCAGTTGGACACAGAACGTTATGATTTGCAATGTTCCTCTGGGAGGAACCTTGAAATGTTCTACAAAGAACTCTGTATTATAAAGATTCCCACTGAGAAAAGTTTCTGAGTCAGATTGGATTGGTCCCTCTTTAGGAAGCTAAACCCCTTAACAACCCAAATGACTCTTGAGGAACTCCTAAGAGTATATAATTGTTTTACTCTTCTGAAGATTAACATGTACTCTGTACAGAGAGGAATTTACTCTTCCTGCTCTTATCATAAATGAATGAACTGTTTAAGAAAACAATATTTGGCTAGTAAGCTTGCTATTGTAACCCAGAGCATTAACCCAGAGGCTTCTTCCTCTCCTTCTTCTTCCTCTTCTTCTTCTTCTCTTGTTAATTGTTTTGTTCTTTTAAGGATTAATATGTACTCAGTACAGAAAGGACATTTCACTTCCTGCTCTGTGATAAACAAATGATCTGTTTAGAAATATTTGGCAAGTAAGATTACTATTGTCTTGTGCACTTGTGCATTTGCATATAAACAGTATAAGTTAAACAATTAAGACAGAGAAAGCATGCATCTGTCTCTTACACAGCTTATTGCTGGAACATGGAAATGTTTCTCTTTCTAACTAAAGAGACTACAATCTGAAATTGTTCTTGAGTTTTTTTGGGTTTTTTTTTAGAAATCTAATTTTCTTGATAATAATATTTCCTTCTTAAAATTCTAAAAATGAATCATAAAGAAAATAAAAGAAAATAAGTATTCAGACACTTTTATTTTTGTATAAACAGTTATATAGATTTTGTGCTTGTAGCAGTCCTGGTGAAGGCAGGTACAACATTAATGCACAACAAAGCACAATGGACAATAGCTATGAAGCTATAGTAAATGTCTTAAATCTTAAATGTCAAAGTCACTGCAGTTGGTTTCAAATGCGCCATACATTTATTTTATAAAACGCTTTCAGACTAAGATAAGGAAGACATTGGAAATGAGTTGCAGGACAACCTGAAAGCAATACAATAAACTCTGGCTCTTTGCCTCATGCAGAATCAAGTGAAGTGCCAGTATGGCTGCTTTTTCACCACAGTTGCAGTGATCTGTAGCAGTTCTTGAACCAACGCATGTGTGTCCCAGGCAGAAAAAATGGGTTCCTCCTTGAGCTTAAAAAGTCACTGCTCTGTAACCACAGAACAGAGAAATGCAGCATCGGCAGATATATTTTCTGAACAACAAGAGCAGCATTGTATAGTCTTTACAGTATTTTTCCTTGATTTTCACCAAATAACACACAACAAAAAGTACATCCAATGTTCTGTAAAAAGAGAGATAGAAAGCGTTTGAACTCATAACTCACACTAGCTTAAGTGTGGATCCTGATCATTGAAATCCATGCAACCATATACCTGAGTCACCATGATCCAAGTCATTTAAAATTGGTTTCCATACTCACAAAAAGAATACATTTGGAGTGCACAACAGTGTTAAATGCCAGCTGTGAGCTAACATCTCTGGTAGCTACCGTGAAAGAAAAAGAGACACAACATATCAGAAAAAGAGTAGTTCTGTCTTCAGTCAACAGAGATCCTAGACAAATTAGAAATAAAAAGCAAAGCTGTAGCTGAAGAAGCTTTTTTATTTTGACACATATATATTACAGCGCATTGAAATTCTTTCTTTACATATCTGAACTTAGGAGGTTGGGGTCAGAGCACAGGATCAGCCATGGAACAGCACCCATGGAGCTGTAAGAGTATTAAGGGCCTTGCTCAAGGGCCCAACAGTGGCAGTTTAGCAGTGCTGGTGCTTGAGAGGCCCAATCCTCCAATCAACAACCCGGAGCCATAACTGCTTGAGTTACCACTGCCCGAGGTGATACAGCAAGAAAAGATCGAGAAAAGTGGCCGTGAAGCTACTTAACACTTCTCTTGAGTGCTTTTTAAACAAAGCAGCTCTGCTATGAAACGCAAAAAAAAAAAAATCAGATTTCAAATAATTGTGGACATCTCCAAACTTTTCAACAAATACTTATGTGAATTAGTTCAAAACATGTTAAATGAAAATGTTAATGATGTTAAAGCTGGACTAATTTGAAAATGTGAGCACAATTATTTGTTTTAAAATCAGCCCCCAAAAGCAAGACCCAGTTTTTTTTTCCATCTATTTCCTCAATGTCTTTGCTCAGTCTAAAAAAAAAAAAAAAAAAAAGAATAATCAGCTCTGATTTGTGTGAGGATTTATGTGACTCATTGCAAACATGCTCTTAGCCTGCAGGCCAAAGTTGACAGTATGAAAGACTAGAGGTAACGTTCCACACCCGCCATCAGTACCTTTTCACACCCTCCTCTTATAACACCGGAATAACCCTGTACACCTCCACCGTCGTTTCCTCGCCCAGCCTTCGAACGCAGAACTGTGTGTGGGTTCTGGCTCTGTCCAGAAACATGAGTTCACATTGTTGTCAGGTGTCACATTGATCCTAATCCATAGAACAAAGTTCCTACCGAGTACTTGGTGCTGTTAAATTAAGAATAACAAGTCCTTGTCAAGGTGTTATTTGAGGCGCTTAAACGTCATTGGGAGTGTTTACATTTCTGGTAGCACTTCTTTGTGGCACAGATTTGGACGTGCTGGAACAGACAGCGGTGCGAGACGTTGAGCATCGCCGTGGGGTAAGGATTGGGGGTTGTGCAGGATGAGACCATGTCTGGGCATGATGGGAAAATCTAAGTGGTTGCATGAATTTATGAACTAGTTGGGGCAGAGAGCTCTCTGTGTCTTTTTTAACACATTTATTACTGTTTGTCATTTCTGTATATGACTGTAATGATTTATAATCCCACTATACTGTGTCACTCAGAAGAGAGTGAGTTCCTCTTGAGCTTTCTTCTGTATGCCATCTCTGGGATTTGTGCAAATATACAAACACAAAACTTTGAAATACATTTGTATCTATGTAGTATTGTATAAACTAATACTGACACAGTGTACCAACTTCATGCTAAAGGTTTTGCACACTAGTCTATGTAGGAACCTAACGCAAGGCCTATAAAGCAAGTTCCAATAAGACTTGAGTCTTACAGTAAGTACACAAAAGTAGAATTGGTGAAACATTATTCCTAATAAGTGGGTTCAGATTTCACAAAAGTCCTCCATACTTTTTTTTTCCATACTTTTTTTTTATAAGCACTAAACCTAGTCTTTCTTGACAGCTTAATACAGCTAATTAAATGGATCAAAAAATACTAGCATTTTATACTAAAACAATAATGTGTCTCATAACTGTTGCTATTTTACAGCAAGCTGTCAGATAATTAATTTAAGAGCCGTAATATTAAAGTGAATGTTAGCAAAATACTTTCATGTATCTGTAAATTAAAAATATCATTCTTAATTAGTTTAAATCATTAGAATTATTTATGCTGTTCCCAGATTTTACTTGTGTTTAAAAGTAAAAAATATCTCAGACACTAAGTTTGTACGATACAGAATAAATTAGTTAAGTCAGTACACTCTGTCTCTATGGTAACATGCCCCAAATGTCATTATTTATACAATAGGAAAAAATATAAAATTAATAAAAAATAATGATTTCTATTCAATTCAATGTGATTTGCTCTTTAAACAATGGGCAGAATTATAGAGGAAATATTTACAGAAATGTAGAGGTACAGGGGATATAGGATATCATTCATTCATTCATTCATTTTCTACCTCTTATCTGAACTTCTCGGGTCACAGGGAGCTTGTGCCTATCTCAGGCTTCATCAGGCATCAAGGCAGGATACACCCTGCACGGAGTGCCAACCCATCGCAGGGCACACACACCGGGGGAGGAAACCGGAGTACTCGGAGGAAACCCCCGAGGCACGGGAAGAACATGCAAACTCCACACACACAAGGCGGAGGCGGGAATCGAACCCCAAAACCTGGAGGTGTGAGGCAAACGTGCTAACCACTAAGCCACCGTGCCCCCAGGGGATATAGTATATGAATTTTAAAATTCATACATAGTAAAATGTGTAAATTTATACCTGATGATGAATTCAGAAGTGGATTCAGATGGTGGTAAGGAATTGATCAACCGTTCTCACACTTGAGTGCAAAAGTTGAATCATCTACAGCAATCGCATGTATCTCCAGGCTGTCTCCAGAATGTCAGCATTCATCTCCATTTTCAGTAATGCACAAAGATATATGACTTCACTATAAACTGTTGTAGAAAAGATTTAATATTTACTGTCCATTATCACCCATCATTCCTTCTGAGCCTGGTTCCTCTCAAGGTTTCTTCCTCATGTTGTGTCAGGGAGTTTTTCCTTGCCAATCCCTCAGGCTTACTCATTAGGCATAGGCATTAGCAATAAAGAAAAAAATTATTTTAAAATTTGAATGTTTTTCTGTTTCTATGCTTCTGTAAAGCAGCTTTGAGATAATGTGAATTGTTAAAAACGCTATACAAATAAACTTAATTGAATTTTATTTCTTTGAATTTATACATGTTTTTTATTGTATGTCAATGCTGACCAGTTTCCATATCCAATCATTTGTTCAAGTGCAAGAAAAAGTTATTCCAGAGAAACCCAAGACTGAAACCGAAAAGTCCCGGGCTGATCTCAGTGCATTCCATGACATGTAAAAACATGGAGTTGCTCAGATATATAAATGAAAAAGATGAAAAGAACACAACAGTCATATAATATCACACATATCCAACATATACTAATGCTTCTGTGAGTCACTGTAACATAAACAGTCACTGTGAGGTGAATATTACTCCATATTACTCCTTCTGGGAAGTTTGTATTTATGAGTTGGGAAGGCATGATTACAACATCAAGTGAGTTCAAGTCACTTTGGTCAGAACATGATATTTTTAAGAACTTTTTTTTTTACTTTACTTCCAGGAAATTTCATTATAACTGAAATCAGCTTTTGAGACAAGTAAACATTCAATTACAACAAGTTAACTGTCAACTACAGATGTTACATTCATTGATTACGCCATGTTTTCTTACTGATTTTGAGTCAGAGCTCAAAGCTTAAATATTTTTCCAAATAACAATTACACCAATAGCATAAATGAATTTTAAGGAACATTATAGCAGGACTGTAGAGAAAAGTTCAATTCATTTGAACTTAGATATCGAGCCTAGTGACTGCATGATATTTCTATAGATCTGAAAATCTACTACAGACCACAACAATATGTCTTTGATTATGATGAGTCAGACACAGAAGAGTTTTTTTTTTCTCTAAATCTTGCATTGGTGTTTGAACATTCTGGATACTCTGTGTTCTTCCCTGGTTGATGATCATAGCATTTTTGTTTCAGCCACAAGTTCAGCTCTAGTTGCTCCTGTGAGGAGGACACCCTGTCCTAGAACTCGACTACATTAAGAAACAACAGGGGGGAAAAAACATGCATTCCAAAGCCCCCACACATCCTAAAATAAACGATAAAAATTAAACTTGAAGTAGTTGCTATAGTTTGTGTTTTGATCCTGACTGAAATGAATGTTTTATGATACAATAACCCTTTCCAGTCATGTAATCTATCTTTAATCAATGTCATTTTTATTGCTTACTCTAATCCATTTCTCCAAAATTATATAGTGCTGTAAACATCCTCTTGTGGATTATTTTTTGTATAATTTTCCAGAAGATATCTTTACTATTACTCAAATACGAATATGGGCTATGTAGCACTCTATAATCTAATAGTCAGTAATAAAGAAGAAACATTTTGCTTATATGTTGTTTCTTTGAACATCAGTTTTACTTTAATTTTCCAAATTAAAGGCCTTCATTTATCAAAGACAAAAGTTTGCATTAATATTTGTGTGTACATTTTTTTCAAAGCTTTAATCAAGCATGGGCTAACAACCAAAGCAGCAAAAACAAATGCAAGAATACAACTTATTTTCTTTTGTTGGAAAATGTACCATTTTAAGATTTCTTCAGGCCTGAGGTGTAAAGTCTTAGTTGTTATCATGTTTGCTTCGCAGCTCTCTGATTGGATTTTTTCTCTGCTAGTTCCCAGTAATAGGCACCAGGTTCCAAGCTCCCTGACCGGATATCTTTACTTTTGACTGTAAATTGATTGGTTTAACAGAAGCTAAGTATAACCACTACTAATATTGAGAACTAATACATTGCTGCTGGCAATTGGAATCCAAGTTAGAGACTGATACAAGGACCACAAATGCAACAGCTGTGTATGACCAGCTCTTTCAACCATAGTGATTTTGGCTACAGACACTTTTCAGTAGAGATAAATTAGAGATGTTATTCTTCTTTTGGTTGTTAAATGTTCAGGGTCACCACAGCAGATCATCTGGTCTGCATATTTTGATTTGGCACAGATTTTATTTCAGATGCCCTTCCTGATGCAACCCTAAAATTTTATCTTGGGACTAAAAATTGGCACTAAGAATAGACCACACAGTGACTGGGTTGGTTCACTGCACGGGAGTCGAACCAGGCAATGAGAGCACAGGATTATGCTGCTGGACCACCAGGGGACCCAGAGACAAATCAGAGATATTGCAAAAAATCTTCCTGTTATATATTCAATTCAATTCAGTTGTATTTATTTTGTGCTTTGAACAATGGACAGTGTCACAAAGCAGCAATGCATATATGCAGCTCCTATGAAGGAGGATTTCTGTGTGCTCCAAATGTACTGACTCTAACGTACAAATTTGCAATAAAATTTATTTGTGTTATTATTTACAACTAATGTAATAACAATTAAATCACTTAATCTTATGGGATTCAGTGATGTGAACCTGTATGTAGTATTTAAAGCGATGCTTATATACTCATTCATTTTCTACCGCTTTATCCGAACTACCTTGGGTCACGGGGAGCCTGTGCCTATCTCAGGCGTCATCGGGCATCAAGGCAGGATACACCCTGGACGGAGTGCCAACCAATCGCAGGGCACACACACTCTCATTCACTCACGCAATCACACACTGCGGACAATTTTTCCAGAGATGCCAATCAACCTACCATGCATGTCTTTGGACCGGGGGAGGAAACCCCCGAGGCACGGGGAGAACATGCAAACTCCGCACACACAAGGCGGAGGCGGGAATCGAACCCCGACCCTGGAGTTGTGAGGCGAACGTGCTACCCACTAAGCCACCGTGCCCCTGCTTATATACTATATATGGCTAATTGTGGGTGTATCAGCAAAACACATGCCGAGGGAACCTACAGAGCAACGGTATTTATTAAGTTCCATTTCTTTTAATAACATTTGATGTGTGTATAAGAAGTTTAATTTTTTTTTTTTTTTTAGCAAAAAACAACTCGAAGCCCCAGGAGAGTAGCATTTGTCAGGTTTCCTGGATGTTTCTACCTTCTCTGCACAGGTTTGTTGGCTGACCTACAAGGATATTAAAAATGCAAGGCTTTTATTACGAATAGAGGTCATTGGATAATAACGAGCTCCAATGCTATGATTTTGTGATGACAACTATGCATATGAATATGAAGCCAGAAAAAGTATGGGTGTAACAGACTCACACGCATACACTCACACACACACACACACACACACACACACACACACACACACACACACACACACACACACACACACACACACACACACACACACACACACACACACACGCCATGCCATGTTAGGTATCTGTAGAATATTGTATGGAACTGTATTTATAGTTCTACAATATAAACATAAATGTTACATTAATTTAAAATATAATCTCTACACTACAGTTTTTTTTATAATTAGGACTCTAGGACTCTAGGATTCTGAGCACATAAGAATTCTGGATTCTTCAGGTTTAAATGTTTACAAGGAATCAGTGTAAAAATAATCCAGTTGAGAAACCAACATTTCACATATATAGTTACATATAGCTAGCTGTCATTAGCTGTCATTAGTTAGCTAAATAAGCTAGAGTAGATTGCTCTTTTGAGATTTTGCAGTATTAAGGCTCTGTTAAGGTCAAGGATTTATAATGGCCACTCCATTACTTTCACCTTGTTATCTTTGAGCCATTTTGACTTTAGAGGTCGATGTCTTGATGTTTTGCTTCAGCCTGAAGTGCAACAGTCTTTTTTCCAACAAAATACGTCAATAACATAATGCTACCACCCCCATGCTTCACAGATGGTGTTCTTGGGATTCAAATTCTCACACATTTCTCGTCTCTCCATATACAGTATGATGCTGTTCATTAGAACCAAACAGTTAAATGTGTGTTTAATCTCCTCCAGAAGTTGGTTATCACTTGTAGGCTTTTTTATGTCAATCACAGTCAGAGTAGGGGCTTCTTCCTTGCTTGACAGTCTTTAAGGCCATGGTAATATCAGTCTATCTTAAGAGTGGTTGTATATACAGTGTTTGGCACCTGATGCCTCCAACTACTTCACTAAATCCTTTGTTTTTGTCTTGGGGTTCAAATTTTGAGACCAATTTGGATTTTCCCATGGAAACAAGCATATATAGGCACTCTTCAAAGGTAGGTCCATAAATAAAGCCACATGTGCACTTCTAATTAACTCCTAATAATGCCAATTGCCCGGTCTACAGCTTCTAAAAGTCATTAAACTAATCTCTGGATTAGAGATCTCTCTTCCAGACTGTTTAAAGAGACAGTTGACTTTGTCTATGTGGATTCATATATTGTGAATTAAAGCTACAAATTAATAACATATCACCAATGTATTGTTTTGAAATTACCTTCAATGGGAACACAGTAATTGTCCTAATAGACTGGCCAAAAGAAATGCATAATTTGTGACACAAACTGAAATTAAATATCACTAGCCTAAGATGTACGTAAACCTTTGGCTTTATATGTTAAAACCAACAGTACTTATCCAGCTTAAACTACTGAAATATTATTAGCCAGGCATAAAAAAGCACACTATTCAGTAACTACTATAAATTATTCACTAAATACAACAAATCTGGAAAGTTCTGATAGTTGGGAGTGAAAGTCTGGACCTTTCACCTTCCAAGGAGCTTTTAGAATTAAATCCCATTTGTAGTCAACAAACATTAAGTCCAAAGAATTTTAGCTTAAATGAAAGCCTAGTCATATTAAAGTGCAGTATTAGAAAGACTGTCAGAGAGAAATACTCCTCAGGCAGGCAGGCACGAGAAAGCAGAAGCCTGATGAATGGAAAGATCACATTTCTTAGCCAGCCAGCGGCACTCGTGCCCATTTTTCAGTACGCGATGATAAGTCTCCAACCTCTGTGGGCGGCAGGGGGTCTAGAGTTTCCCCCACTGTGACAGATGATGGGACATCCCTTTCTCTCCCATCTTAATCAGTCTGTCTGCTGTGTCTAGGTTTCTCCACTAAGAGCTAATCTTTCAAATTTATTCACGTCACGCTTAATCCCTGCTAACTGCAAATATGGGACTGATTAAAGCAGCAAACTCGGTCGATGTGGATTGAATACTTTGTTTTCTGTAAAAGAACGGTTCAGCAGATGACTTTTTTAGAGCTGAATTGGAACTGTCGAGATAATGTTAATATTATTCTAAATCACTACTGTGTTTGTTCTAAACTGTTTCTTGTGCATTCTAGTTTATTTAGAGATTTTTGTATGAAAATGATTTTATGTATTTATTGAACATTAAAATGAATAAAGTTAAAGCAAATTACTGTAAGAATGGAAACTGGATTATATATACAGTGACAGAATTTATTTTCTGAACATGCTTTAAACTGCTACAATAATGCAGCACACAGGTGGGAAAACCAGGGATTGTGTGGTTTGTTTTGCATGTGCACATTAGTTTAGAGGATATAGAAATTTTTAAGTTTGAACCAAGAGAAACTATGGCAGTTACTATAATCCCTCCAAATCATCAAAATGCCTGTCGTTTTGATGTTTTTAGGTAAAATGCTCACTTTTAGTGTTGAAAACAGCTGGAATATGTTGTCTAGCATTTAGCTTTATGTTCTTGTGGATTACCATCCAGTGCTAGTAGCTGTATTGTGGTGTAATGTGTGTTATTTGGTCAAGCTTCTTTTTGGCTGATGTCTCAATGTGTTCTTGGGTTTTACCATCCAGCACAAGTTTGGCAGGTTTTTTTAAACCCCTAATTGGTTTCCTCGAACATTTTATGATTTGTTGTGCTGTAACAGGTCAAGCTTTTTCTTCGTGTGTTGTTCATGTGCTTCTTCATGTGCTTCTTTGCTGACGTGTTTATATTATTGGGGTTTACCATCCAGTGGCAGTGTCTTTAAAACCCCTACTTGGCTTGCATGGGCTGTTTAGTGTGAATGTTGCGTGTAACAGCTATATGGTTTGGTAAAACTTCTTCTTTTTGAGAACCCAATATGTTTGAAATGACTCCTCATTTTCCTCTCCAAGATGAATCCTATGAATCAGTCCTAGTTTCAGGAATAGTTATCTGCTAATAAGCTTCTCAGAATGTTAAACCACATCATGATGTGCAACATTCTCCCAGAAAGAAAGGCCATGCTGCATTCATGAACACATTAAACATAACCTTTTATAATGTTTTTGTCACCTGCTTTTATTAAGCTTTACGGCATCCCGATCAGGGACGTGATGATGGATCCTGAACCTATCCCAGAACTCAGATGCTCCTAAAATGTTATACACAACATACTTGAACTGACAATACAATGCATTAAAAGTACAACCCCATGATTTGACTCTTATCGAGTCTTCTTTTTCGTGTGTGCTTTGAAGAGACCATATATACTGTAGTCAATTGTGGGTGTGTCTGTACTTCAATAATCAAGAAAGAAACAAGGACTCTTTCTTTTCATCTTGCTCAGTTTCTGGTCCAGGTACACCCGAGTCATGTCCAAAGATGCGGCTCTGAGCAGTGATTTGTCAGCCATTTGGTGCCTTATGGGAAATAAAGTTTCAGCACAATGACTGCACCTTAAAAAATGAACAGGAAAAAGCACAAATGAAAGTAATCAACTCTTGTAGGTCCCACTGAGACTTTTCAAAAAGTCAGTCTAGTAAAAAGACCTAAATGACTTTGCAAGGAAAATATGTGATTTCAAATGCATTATTTGATAATTCCCTAAGATAAGAGTGATATTTGGGAAGGATCCCAAATCTGCAGGCATAATGCTGGTCTTTGGTTGCATGTCTGCAAATGAAGCGTCACAAAGGTTACCTTTACAGCTTTTAAATAGCGCTGTGAAACTCTTCATTCAAGTTATTCATGTATGGTTTGTTCATTTGTTCAGTGCAATGATGGAAAAAGTTATAGCATGGCTTTCAAAAGATGTAGGCTCCTCCTCAATGGTTTCTTCATAGCCTGCAGTAATCCATTCATAACTCATCAGAATTACAAGTCCAGGCATGGACATACACAAAACAGTCCCCTACAGACTCAGAGTCAGTCTCTCGATTCTGACTTGTTTACTCTTTGTTGTATTTTCATCTTTTCCTTATTGTGAAAATGATATGTTGTCAGTGTAATCCATCTGTTTGGGCTTGCAGGTGCAGGTACAGGACTATTACACCGGAAGAATTTAGGAAATAAATGTCACACTTGCATAACCTAAGCCTTACAGGTCATTTATACTGGATAGAGTAATGGCTACACAAATCATGTCCCTGGTCATTATCACAGGACAGCTTTGTCTTGTGGACGCAAAGTGGAAAATGAGCAGAGCAAGCCAGGAATGATGTCCTTTCAAAAGTGTTCGATTTAGCCCTGTTTAATATCATCCAAGGCACAAGCTCAACAATATATACTGTATATAATTCAGACCTTCGTGACAGTGCTTCAAGTGTGATGGAGAATTGCAGAAGGACGCTTCTTCCTCTTCTCATGATGTGTGAGTATTATTTTTAAAAATTATCAGGAAGAAAAAACTGAACAAGATCACTGAACAAATGAACAAACCATATCAGGAAGCTTAATTGTGTGTATATATATATACACACATTAATATAATAATATATAATATAATTATACATTAATATATATATTAAATGAAGGCTACAGACCAAATGACATTTTTAGAAATCTAGTCAGGTCTTCATATAACCTCTGGGAATCAATAATAAACAAATTTAAAAGGATGGCATGTTAGACATAATTAAAAGCTTGTGCACTGCTTTATTTTGTGCCTCTATTTCCACCAAGCTGTGAAGCATTTAAATGATCAATTTTCAACACAAATATTTATATTGCTAATAAAGTAAGGGACAATTTAAGATGCATTTGGTTGGAACCAGATATTAATACATGCTGGGTTCTAAACAGACACAAAAACAGATATAAATACTTAATACAAACAAAACAGAATGGAAACAACAACTTTTTTAGGCTATTTCTTTGAGGCTGGTATATAGTGGGACAAAATATGTCATGGGGTGTGATAGATGACAAAAGAGTGCTGAACTCTCACTATTTTCCTATCAGCCCACTGCCTTATTGCCTTGAGGTGGATGTTAAAACTCCACGAAAGGTACCACTCCTGAGGAAACTTTAAGAATGCATAAAGACATCTCTCATGACTGTCCAGGACCCCCTAACATTAAGGGATTATGAAAGTGCCAAAGGGGAAATAAACTGCACACTATTGCTATTGTGTTTGCACTCACATGTATCAAACAATCCATATTTGAATATGCCTTCATCTCTAAAACCTGGCATGGGGCAAGTGGGTGGACAGATACAGTATGAAGCTAAGGACAAACATCATTAAAATGCACTGCATTTAAAGCATTCATCATTCCTTAGGCATGACTGCCTGGTCTGGATGATGGTGCCTTAAATTAGACTACTCATTTTTTTTTTGGATTTTGGTTCAAACTTTTACAACTGGATTAAAAAAAAAAACAATCCTGGTTTTCTTGTTGAAAGCAATTCTGTACTCCACTGATGCATCACAATTGAAGGACCATGCAGATCATGTTGCTGTTTCTACCTTTGTGTTTTTCCAGTCTATAGGGCTTAGTACTGTATATAGGAGAAATATTTAAATAAAAAAACCCTTCCAGTTTAGTACACAACCACTACCGATATCGGAAATATTAATCAGATAAAGATACAGATAATGCCATTGTTTTACACAGCTAATTATTATCAAAAATTTGTAACAGTTTTGCTATAACAATCAGAATTGCTGGAATCAGTGTCCAGGTAGCGAGCAGAAAAGTAGTGCTGATTAAACACACATTAGAGTTTAAACTGTTCACAATAAAATAAAAGGCTTGGAAACCTGGAGCATAAAGTAATTGGTGGATATAATATAATGCCTATGTTAGGAAGCAGGTGAGAAAATCAATGAATTACACCTGTGTTTACACCTGTAATAAAATCCAGGCTGTATTTAAAGAATCAAGTTGCAGGTGAGATTTGCAGCCAGGTTTCGATCTGGCCTTGCGCTCTGACGTTGGATTTGTTGCTTGCTTTTTGTAAGAAATGGAATAATGTGTCATCCTTAGAACATTTTAGGCATGGCTATATATAGAGTAGGTTTTTTTTTGTATATCAATTAATGAAATTATTAAATAAATGAAAGGCATTTTATAGTGTTCACAGGAACCAGAGCATGAAGTTGCAGTAAATCACAACATATTCCCAAGATGTAAGTGATCTTCTTCATCTACTCCAGGCTCTTGATTACTGATCAGAAGGTCGGTGGTTCAAGCCCCAGTACTGCCAAGCTGTCCATGTTGGGCCCTCTTACCTCCAGTGTGCTGTATCAAGGCTGACCCTGCTCTCTGACCCCAGCTTCCTAATTTAGGTTGTGTGAGGAAGATTACTTTACTGTTATCTATTGTATATATGACAAATAAAGCCTTCTTCTTTGGTAAAGTTAAGATTTATTTTGGAGGAAAATGAAGGGAGCCTGGAGTGTGCCACACAATAACCCAGAGAAATTGTGGATGCCTTTCGACCCTTATTTAAATGTTAAATACATTTTGTGGCAGAGAAGTGTTTTTCCACTGAGATTTCTCAAATAAACCTTTGGCAGTGGTGGCTTGCTGGTTAAGGTTCATCGCTGGCGGTCAGAAGGTTATAACTCCAAATCCCAGTGAGCCACTGCTGGGCCATTAAGCAAAGTCTTTAACCCTCAACTGCTCAGCTTTATGTCTGAATTGTGTGCTATAAGTTGCTTTGGATGAAACCATCTGCCAGAGGAATGCATGCAAATGAAAATGATGGTGAAAACAGCACTACAAAAGGTTTAGATCATGTTAGTGCATGATATATATTGCTAGAACATCTTGAAACCTTAAGGATTACATAATTGGATCAGTGTGTTCGGTTCAGCAATAAAAAGCTCTTTGATTCCAGAGAAATTGGCAAAATATTGTTGTACACCTATTTCAATAAGAAGCCTAATATTTAAATAGTTGGTTTATGTTCTAACCCATATGTACTACTGGCTGACCAACATTTTAGTGTACAGTATAATATAGTACATTAAAATATATTCTATACTATATAACGCATTCTATAAAGTATATTAAAGTGAATCCCAGCAAGTCAATGATTAAATACCTTCTCTTAAATATCTTCCCCAAACCATTATTCTCAAACTCTCCATAATGGCACACAGAGCAGTATTAAGCCCACATTAACTAATTACAGCTAACTTTGCTCTACTTTTGATCATCACAGGAGCAGAAAAGAGCTTTAAATTTTCAGTGCTCGTTTTTATGATGTATATTCAAGTCACGTCAAGAAGCTTTTATTGTCATTTTAACCATATATACTGTAGCTGTTGCAGTACACAGTGATATGAGACAACGTTTCTCCAGGATTCACGTCAGAATTGAAGGATAATTGAATGATGATCACCCTTTGATGCAGGACACGGTAAACTGTATTAAAAAAGTCTGATGTTCCTTTGTCATTATTTATGTCAAGGTGTGGTGTTTATGACTTCACCTGTTCTATTTATACTCCTGTGACTTCTCCATCTCAACAGAGGATCAGAAGACAGCGTACAGTATAGCGAGGTTAAAGCTAAACTTGAGAGAGGCAACATGTTGCCTTTGCATGGTGTCACACTGTGGGAAATAGGTTAGAGTAAGAAACAGAGCAAGAGTCGTGACAGGCTGAGCGAGAGAAATATCTCCGGGCTATACTGTTCACTCGGATTGAGTTTCATATATGTTTTTTCCCCATTAGTATTAGACTTAGGTATTTTAAATTTGTTCATAATAGGCATCTGAATTAAAGAGGTTAAAAGTTTGTATTAAGAGTCAATTCAAGTAATATAGAGTATCTGCTGGTTTTTACCTCCTATAGCAAAGAATTTCACTTGCACATCTGATGGAATAATGTCCAATACAAAAGGAATAATGTTTCTCTAGATACTTTGTGTACTACATGTTTACTTCATTTACTATACTTAATTATACTTAAAGAACACCGTAGTTACTTCCTGGATTTTTCATCGGATGAAGCTTGTGCCTTGAGTTCACTGTAAAAGGTTTTCTGAGGTTTTATTTAGGATGTTTGGCCAAATAGACCAACCTGGGAATACTCCCTGTTTAATCTAGAGCCACATTTAAACAGACCAAAAGCTGTGCACAGAAAGTACCTTCAATTCTGTTCAGCTTTCAGTTGTTTATATATAAAATGCCTACTTGTTGCTTTTCTTCAGTACTTTACAACAGAGCTTGTGAATGACTGAGTGTGATCCATGCAGCGCACTGTATTTGTTTACAGCATGCTGTGCTACGTTGCTTTCATCGTTCCCACCCTGTGCGATCGGATTCGTTCAAGCCTGCCCTTGGTCTCTTCAAGCCCTGCATGCTCTCCTCCCTCAGCCCAAGGGGTTCCTCCCTCACATGGTCCCACCCTGCCTGTTTCCCTCAGACAGAGGGAGCATTGTTCTCCCTGCTACCTGGGCAGGAGGCATTCTGTCAGTCAACAGGCCGCAAAATAAAGGTTAGGAGGAGAAGGGAGGGAGAGGAAAAGAGGGAAAGGGCGAAAGTGTGAAAACAAGAAGGTAAGAATGACACAAAAGATCAAAACGAATTGAGTGCAAGCGAGAGAAAGAGAGAGAGAGAGAGAGAGAGAGAGAGAGAGAGAGAAGGAAAAGGAGTGTGTGTATACTGTATGTGTGTGTGTGTGAGAGAAAGAGAGAGTGAAAGAGAGAGAGATAGATAGAGAATAATATGACAAGAAACCCCCTCCCCAAAAATAGCTAAAGTACCTTGTCAGTCTCTCTGTCTCTTGCACACTTCCCATTGACATTCCTCCCTGAGTTTGATTATTGGCTATTTATTAGCCCTTAAATCTGGTTGCTGTCAGCCAGAGCTCAGTTCACAGCAGGCGTGTGTTGTGGACAAAGGTAGCTCTGTTGCTCCAGACGTGGCATTGCCGTGTAAATTGTAGTGCTGCCAAGAACTCTGACAGCGCCCCCCTCCACTCTACTTTCCCCCACCACCTGAAGCATATTAAACATAAATCTAGGCAGCCCCACTGATGTAACCCAAAACCCATATTGACTTAAAGGAGGAGCACAATAAATCTTTCATCCATTCATTCTTTATGAAAAAAGATTCAAAATTATATATATATATACATAAAAAACATTTCTTAAAAATTAGGATATATATACATATATATGTATATACTCATATATACACCCATATATATCATGATGTTACATGCTTCAGAGTTAATAAATAGCCTGATGACGGGGTGGGTATTAAACAAGCAAACAAACCAGAGACTTTACCACTTTACCAGACCTCTGTTGCTGAGAAAATTGATAAAACACCCACCCAACTTTAAGGCTGGCAAAACCCTTAAAACTTTACCCAGTATGTTCATCTATTCAAAATATACACTCAAATATACAAAAAAATATGAACTTGTTATTAATATGATATTCAGGCATCTCACAAACATCTACTATCTAGAAGAAACTGTTTTGTTGAAAATAATTTGCTCTACTTTATTTAGTGTTTATCTATCTGGATCAATTCATCACACATATAGTTCTGGACCTGTTGGTGAATCACGTTCAGTATAGAAACAGAAAGGCAGTAAGGTGTGTTTGGGATTCAGAGCACCAGACGTCTGCATGTAAAGGGCTTGTTTTGATGGCACCCCTATAGCTCTATAGCTGGTCATACTTCACTGAGCAGATAGAGTACAGGAGTCTATGAAACCTGAGGAGATTTTCGAATACATTTCACATCAGGTGGAAAAACAGACGGATCTTATATCCAGAGAACAAGGCAAAGATTTCACTTTATCACGCTTTCCCAAGCTGGCTCATGCAGCCATGTGTAAAGAGCGAATTGTGAATTTATTTCTTATGATTAAACAGTAGGTATGTGACATGTGGTTTGTGAAGCGGTAGGCATCGATACACCAACAAATATCAGATATAAAAATTCTCTATCCAGAAGAGGGTGGGTTTTGGAATCTAGGGAAATATATCTGGGGAATAGATATATATTATTTCAAAGTTTAACTTACTATTTTTTTTAATTAATGCTAAACTTTAATTGTATATATTCACTTATTTATTTTTATCCTTATTTCTTCTTCTTCTACTTCTTCTTCTTCTTCTTCTTCTTCTTCTTATGATGATGATGATGATTATTATTATTATTATTATTATTATTATTATTATTATTATTATTATATATAAGGGGGGCACGGTTAGCACGTGGTTAGTTATTGGTTAGCACATTTGCCTCACACCTACAGGGTTGGGGGTTCGATTCCCGCCTCCGCCTTGTGTGTGTGGAGTTTACATGTTCTCCCTGTGCCTCGGGGGTACTCCGGTTTCCTCCCCCGGTCCAAAGACATGCATGGTAGGTTGATTAGCATCTCTAGAAAATTGTCCGTAATGTGTGAATGCGTGAGTGAATGAGAGAGAGTGTGTGTGCCCTGCAATGGGTTGGCACTCCGTCCAGGGTGTATCCTGCCTCGAAGCCCAATGACGCCTGAGACGCCAGGCTCCACCCGAGAAGTTCGGATAAGCGGTAGAAAATGAATGAATAAATAAATATTTCAATATACTTTTCTGTTTCTATACTTCTGTAAAGCTGATTTGAGACAATGGGAATTGTTAAAAGCACTATTATTAAATACATTGAATTTGAATTCGGTTCCTCTTGAGGTTTTTTTAAATCTAGATCATATTGTGACGATGTCCTTTGTTGAAAGTAAATCCAGGACACAAGCAGTGATGCTCTTTCCATCAGGAGTTTGTCTTGACATCCTAAGCGACACTATGCTGCATCATTGTGGCTTCAGTGTTTAGGACGTGACTCATGATTATTGTGGGATTTGTGTACTTTGAGAAAGAAGCAGAAACAATATGACATCATGGATTCAGTGCTGAATACAAAAGAAGAGGTAGCATTTACATGCAAAAGAAGAAGAAAACCAAACAAAGGAGAATCTGATCCTGAATAAAATCATAAGAAAAGATGGTACTTCTGACCTCATGCCCTTCACCTAATTTTGTCTATTCATAACTCTTTACAATGTAGATAATGCAGATAATGTAGATAATGCAAATGCTTTCAAATTGGTCTTCATGGGACTTACTGTAACACAAGTCATGGACTAGATCGGAAAGACTAGTAAGTGAAAATATAAAAGATGGAATAAAGAGATCCAGACTAAAATATAAAAGTCTGGTCAAACAGGAGGTCTGCAGAAGAGATATGAAGTGACCCTTGATAACAGTCTGGCATTGAGCTTTTAGATATTACAAACATGCCTCCAATAAATGTCAAAAAAGCTCAGCCATAATGAAAAGCACAAAACAGACCATGTAAATTATCTGTGGCACTGCAAAGCGCTACCATGCAGCGACGGCTCTAAAGCATGACATTTTCATTTTGGTGGAAAATCTGAGTGATCCTAGCTTACAATAAAAAGCAGGCCTCTAGTTTTGATGTGTACATTTAAGAGTGATGGAGGTGGTTATGGCGAAAGAGAAAGGGGATACTGTAAAAAAAAAGAGGGGGGGGGTGTTATAAACCCAGAACATACACAAAAGTCTAACTGTGTAAAGATGTCGTTTTGGTCACATGCACACATACACATACATCCATTTCCTCAAGATGCCGCTAACTTAAAGAAAAAAAATGTAGACTCTACATAGATTACATCACCATAGGAAAGTGTGAGGCATGATAAAGAGAAAGAAGAGCCAGAAAAGGAGAGAGAAGAAGGGAAAAAAGAAGGGGAAAATTGTCCTGTGAGTTTGAAGGTGAAATGTTGATTCATTTCTGCTACTTGGCTCACATCATATTTTACTGAGGTGAGGAGACACAGTGGCTTAGTGGTTAGCATGGATTGTCTCGAACCTCCAAGGTTTAGGGGCTTGATTTCTTCCTCAGCCCTTTTTGTGCAGAGTTTGCATGTTCTTCCTATGGTTCCTCCCCCAGTCCAAATACATGTGCTGTCGGCTGATTGGCAGCTCTAAATTGTCCATAATGTCAAGATAACTAAGAGAAATATTATTACAAGAAATATACACTATATAGATGTGAATTTTAGTTAGAAATGGTGTCAGGAAATGTTGTTGTGAGTGCCTTTTGATTGTGAGATATGTAACATAATATAACAGTACTCACATACATAGTAGCTATAGGGTATGGCAGCAGTCTTCTAGCCGTCATATACTGTACAAAATAGAGGCTTTCATAGCTTTCAGGCACTGACCTTTACACCAAATCCGACTATATTTAGCACTAATAAAAAGCAGGTCAAAAAGAGATAAAGCAGAGAATTCATCCAATTCATCAGGACATGCCAATGGAAAGCTGCAGTCCCAGATAAATACTTACCATTCCAACACACTGAGGTAAATGTGTTTAGACAGCTTGAGAGGAGCAGTTTACGCCGAATCATCACCACTATCTCTTTCCTCGATGGGAGTGTGTTTTGGGGGATCAGCTATCTGGGATTTTTGGCATTCTTTGAAAGATTTAAAAACAAAGTCTCTGGAAAGAGTGGAAATCTGACCTGTGGATTTGAGTGTAATTTATCACAATTTTGCACAGATTTTATCTGAATCTATCCATTTATCAATAGGGTGAAATAAAAATGCATGTGTAAGTGGGGTTGCCAAGTCCTGAAAAGTAGTGCTCTTGGATTTGTTTACATTTGCAATCAGTGTTTATTCTTATCATCCAAAAACTTTTGGAGTTGGAGTGTTTTGCAATGCCTCCCTATTATTAAGAGGTGATTATTGACACAGCTAGTTGCTGGTTTTGCAAAACCAGCGTAACGGAGAAACCGGAGATTGTATCGTACTAGAGATGCTTGTTTTCAGGGCTGGGAATTTAGCACAAGAATTCCAGAGGCCTGAAGTCATGCTCTTCAAAGAGACTTAACAGTAACATGGAATTGAAAAATCAAGCCAAATATCAAAACTTTGATTTTTGTTTACTGTAACTGACTATACACACATTTGAGTAGTTGAGTACACACAGAGAGTGACAGTGGATGTTTGAATAGACACTATTATTCACGCAGTCCCTGCAGGATTTCACAAATTTTTTGTGATTGTTTGCTGACAAAAATGCTTGATTTTACTGCAGCCTTTTTTTTTTTTTAATTTTCAATACTTACAGTATGTCATTACGTTCTATGATAGTGGTACTCATGTTCCATGCATGTGAGAGGGCTTTGTGAGATTGTTGGCTCAAAACTACGGAAAATCTGTTCTAATTAATAATTGCTCCAAATATCTGGAATTAAATCTCAAAATTATTAAATCCTGATCAGGAGAGGTACAAATATTAATCACAAAACATGCAAATAATGTATCTTTTATGCAATTATGTATGTGCATTGTATATAATAATAATAATAATAATAATAATAATAATAATAATAATAATAATAATAATAATAATAATAATAATAATAATTCTGAAAAATGTATGTTACCCACCTACCTAACATATTAAGCTTGCTTATGAATAAATAAAAAAAATTTTAAATTCTCATTTTCTTATTTTCTTTAAAACAGAACACAGTATGATTTTGTATCCTAATTTAAGGCTATACTTTCAATGAGACTTGTATCTGAAAAGACAATTCTCAAACACACAGACACACACACACACACACACACACACACACACACACACACACACACACACACACACACACACACACACACACTCAGACAAACACACAATTTCTGCATTTTGAAGTTGCTCACAATGAACACATGTTTAGAAAATATGTGGCTTTTGAAAGCACCGCTCCTATACATGGCCACTATCTGACTCCAATTAACCACACAGAGGGCTGAAGTCCATCCGTTCCGTGTCCCCCGACAGCTCATTATTCTATATTGAGCAGCGACAGGATCCAGAGCTTGGCGTCATTGCCGTGGTAACAGTGCCATGTGTACAATAGCGCTGTACTCCAGCAGGCCGTGGTAAAGCACAGGAACCCGACTGACAGTTGTTTAGACGTGTTTACACTCCGCACTTCCCACTATAACTCACTGAGCATAGAGCCTCTCAGCATTTACACCCTTAAACCCCCCCCCCCCCCCCATTTCTACAGGAAGAGGAAATTTGGACTGCTTACTCCTTTAATGTTTGCATGAACTGAATGATCTTTGGTGACATCAAATCATACAAGAGAAATGATTGAATTTGATTAGAATAACCCTGGTGTTTGAAAAGGAGGCTTAGAGATGAGCACAATTGCCTCACACCACTGAGGTTGTGGGTTCGATTCCTGCCTTTGCTTACATGTTCTGCTCGTGCTTCAGGGGTTTCCTTCCTCAGTCCAATGATATGCCTGGTAGGCTGACTGGTGTCTCTAAACTGTCCTGTATTTGTGTAATTGTGTCCGCCAATGGCTTGGCACCCTTTCCTGTGTGCCCTGAATTTCATCGGTTAGACTCCAGGATGTTGAACGATGCAAACCATTATGATCAGCAGCTGATTTCTTATTTTAAAAGTACTCAATATGTAACTGTGTACATGTTTTGAAGACTTCGGCAGAAATGATGCTGACCTGTTAGTTCCTCAGGAGCTCTTGGCTGCTTAATTCCACTCAAATACAAACTGTTGTAGGAAGGACATTATTTACATTTATATTATTTACTCACCAGCATCACACAAATGAGGATGAGGTTCCCTTCTGAGTCTGGTTCCTCTCAAGGTTTCTCCCTCATGACGTCTCAGGGAGTTTTTCCTTGCCACCGTCACCTCCAGCTTGGTCATTAGGGATAAATGTTAGAGAAATATAGTAACTTCATTTTCAACATTCTTTCTATACTTCTCTAAAGCTGCTTTGAGACAATGTGACTTGTTAAATGCACTACACAAATAAATAGAATTTAATTAAATTGAATTATGGCTTTAAAAATTCACTCAGAAATCTTGTTATGTTTAAGAATGTGAATTGAGTATTTCCTGGCTGCTTAGGCTGGATGGTACAGGACACGAAATAGAGAGAAACTCTTGAATCCTGAATCACGTTTTTTATTATTGTCGATAGTGTGTCTGTAGTGTTAATAGATGTATTACTCTAGCAGGACATTCTTGTGTGAAGCATTTTTTTTTCTTCTCAAATGTGCACGAGAAATGTTTTTGATAATATATCCATATCAGATATCACATTGACTTCCCAGAAAAGTGATCTTCCTCTGCTTCTCCTTAAATAGGGCTATTTGGTTACTTGACAAACATGAATGTTAGCCTGTGTGTATCAGAGGCAACAAGTGAAGGAGAAAAAGCACACTTCCACTAGGTGGTGCAGAGATTTGAGTCCTGGCTTCAAATCAAGTTCAGCAAGTTTTGAAAAGCATTTTAGGGAAAACTGATTTCAATAAATACGTGAAAGCTTGCATTGTTGTGAAGAATTTTGGCATTGTGATTAAATTATACTTTTTTTCTATACGCATTTGTACCTTATGTACCCCGTGTTTGACGCAGAGAGTCCTTGAAAATGCAAGTCCTTGAAACTTAAAAAAAAATAAAAAATGAAAAAATAAACAAAGGCATGTCCTTAATAGCAGTGCTTGGTAGAAAACAGACGGCAAAGGCAGTTTCAGGATCTTGTGATAAGCTTGAGCATATGAACCACTTTACCCCCAACACACACACCCACACCCACACACACACACACACACACACACACACACACACACACACACACACACACACACACACACACACACACACACACCCTTCTGCAAATATGAACCCTGTTCCACTCGAGTCATAAAAACAGTGCACATTAGGAGAGGCCCCGTGCAGAGTTTACTCAGTGGCGTCATGTTTGAGCTTGCTGGGGCCCCACGGCAGCCTAATGCCCGCTTTATCAGGGCTCTGGTTTGGCCCCTTCATAGCAGCACCATTTACACAGCTACAGCAAACACAGGCTCAACAAAACAATGAGCGGTGACAGGGTGAATAAGGGAAAAAAAAAACGTAAAGAGCAAGGCAAGAAAATGGGGGGATAAAGAGGGCTGCAATACTGCAAAGCATTTTCTTAGACTCTCAAGGGTCTCTCAGGGAGAGAAAGAGACAGGAAGGACAGAAAGGTAGAGCAGCAGGGCAGGAAAGATAGCAGGTGTTAGAGAGTGAGAGAGAGAGAGAGAGAGAGAGAGAGAGAGAGAGAGAGAGAGAGAGAGAGAGAGAGAGAAAGAGAGAGAGAGAGATGAATTTTTATTAATCTCCTGTATAGCAGTGCAAGTTAGAGGAGAGAGAGAGAGAGAGAGAGAGAGAGAGAGAGAGAGAGAGAGAGAGAGAGAGAGAGAGAGAGAGAGAGAGAGTTGCTTTGTAGTCTAACCAGACATCCGGCATATTTTCTAAATAAAAAATAACAGAAGACAGTGACATCTCCATACATAACTCATTAAGATTCAAGATGTAAAGATCACATGAACAAACGTGTAAAGGAAATACATACAAACTGGAACACACTGTTAAAGTTAGTTTGATTTCTTCACTTCACTCTCGCACACTGACGTCCATTAAAAGACAATACTGTAAGAAAAAGCAGAGAGAAGACAATATTAAAAAAAAAAAAAACAACGCCCGTAAATGAAGCTAGTACTGTCTAGGACCTGTGTCATCATCTGCTATCTTTCAGCATTCGTTTCTCTTCTTTTTCTCGACAGACAGACAGACAGACAGACAGACAGACAGACAGGCAGGCAGACAGACAGGCAGACAGACAGACAGGCAGGCAGACAGACAGACAGACAGACAGACAGGCAGGCAGACAGACAGACAGACAGACAGACAGACAGACAGACAGACAGACAGACAGACAGACAGGCAGGCAGACAGACAGACAGACAGACAGGCAGGCAGACAGACAGACAGACAGACAGACAGACAGACAGACAGACAGACAGACAGACAGACAGACAGACAGACAGACAGACAGACAGACAGACAGACAGACAGGCAGGCAGACAGACAGACAGACAGACAGACAGACAGGCAGGCAGACAGACAGACAGACAGACAGACAGACAGGCAGACAGACAGACAGACAGACAGACAGACAGACAGGCAGGCAGACAGACAGACAGGCAGGCAGACAGACAGACAGACAGACAGACAGACAGACAGACAGGCAGACAGACAGACAGACAGACAGACAGACAGACAGAAAGACAGACAGACAGACAGACAGACAGACAGACAGACAGACAGAAAGACAGACAGACAGACAGACAGACAGACAGACAGACAGAGTGATTGGTATATATTTTGGTTCCAAGTATTTGCTGTGTTCTGTAAAGGCATGTAAAGAGATGTTTCACAGATGCAAATATAGATTCTGTTTTCATTTAATCATAATAATTATAATAAAACATAATAATAATAAACAAACAAACAAACAAACAAATAATAATAATAATAATAATAATAATAATAATAATAATAATAATAATAGTACTAATATTAAGAAGAAGAAGAAGAAGAAGAAGAAGAAGAAGAAGAAGAAGAAGAAGAAGAAGAAGAAGAAGAAGAAGAAGGATATGCAACCATTACAATTCAGAAAAGTGCTATTAATATATTATAGTTAATTTATTGTATATGATATGAATAATAATGATAAATATATTAATGGATAGATAGATAGATAGATAGATAGATAGATAGATAGATAGATAGATAGATAGATAGATAGATAGATAGATAGATAGATAGATAAACAAATAGTTTTGAGTTCATATCCATTCTCTCTCTCTCTCTCTCTCTCTCTCTCTCTCTCTCTCTCTCTCTCTCTCATGCTCTCTCTCTCTCTCTCATGCTCTCTCTCTCTCTCTCTCTCTCTCTCTCTCTCTCTCTCTCTCTCTCTCTCTCTCTCTCTCTCTCTCTCTCTCTCTCTCTCTCTCATGCTCTCTCTCTCTCTCTCTCTCTCTCTCTCTCTCTCTCTCTCTTTATTTTTTTTTTTTCAGTGACTCAATCCCTCTCCACATGCAGCCTCGAGACCAAGTGGTTTGAGTCCTCTCATGGTTTGAGTCCTCTCAGTCGAAAAAAAACCCAAGCAGAAGTGGATGTCGAATAAGAGCTCAGCAAGGGAGGCTGTTTTCCATTATAACCCCCCCCCCCCCCCACTTCCCCAGTAGAGGGGGAAGTGAGGTCCCTCATTCAATCCACCCTCCCCAACCACACACCCCTTCCCCCTTCCAGAAAAAACAATCAGAGGAATGCAAAGCTGAGCCCTAAAAAGATTATGTGGCTTTGCAACGCAGCGCGCAGCTTTCTCTGGACGTGGTGAAGGGCCCCTTGAGATCAAAGAGGTCAGGGAGCTCCCCTCGTCATAAGGTTGTGGCTTAACCCCCTCACTGCCTCCACACTCCTAAGCTTAGCTGGCCCTCATTAACGTGCCGCATCCCAGCAGAGCTGTGTTTGGAAACAGAGCAGCGGGTCACAGCACAGGAAGTGGCACACACTGCTTTCCTCTACAGAAAGCATTTACTATTCTCAAAAGTCTTTGAGTTAAAACACGAGTACGATCGCTGACAATGTGTGAACAAACCCTGTCCTTTAAAAAAAATCATTCAAAAAGGCAGAAAGTCTGTCATCAGACTTCAGAAAGTTTCTAACATCTGATTCACCTGGTGATATTTCACACCTCCTGCTAATGTTTACTGATTGCTATCATTTTCTTTTATGATGTATTACTTTCCCACATTCTTTGTTGTTTCTTTGTCATTTACATATCTGGCACGCAAAGAGATTTACAGGCATGAAAGTCCATAAAAAAGGATACTGTGCTAGAAGTTTTCTCTCTCTCTCTCTCTCTCTCTCTCTCTCTCTCTCTCTCTCTCTCTCTCTCTCTCTCTCTCTCTCTCTCTCTCTCTCTGGCACACAGTTTACAACTCTTTGTATACCTGCACTATTTCTAAAATATTTTCCTGTTGGTCCGATGCCTTCTGGAAGCCATTACCGCTCACAGCCATTTGCCAAAAGGCTTCTTAGGTGTATTTACACACCCACGGCTCTTTATCAAAACTCAAGGGCTCCGGTGGGAGTCAAGCGTTTACTATACACAATGTTTGCAAAACAAACAAAAAAAACACATTATCAGTAAAGTGATCTGGGGAGTAATTAGGATTTAAACTGGGTCCTGGTGATTTATTAAGCAACTACACGATCCCATTTGACCCAGCTCTCTTTCAATCCTGTTCCTGTTTCCTCCCTTGAAATCTAAAAAAAAAAAAAATTGATTCAACTCACTAATACTGAAATAGTGTTCTTATGTTCCTGCTAATGTCTCCACACAAGGACGTTTCTGTGAGGTTCACCTGTGCAAAGAACCCAGATGTCCATTATACTGAACATGATCGCTAATAAAGTCGAGGTACAAGTTGTGAGGTTTGGAGCTTCATGGGAGCTTCATGGGAGCTTCAAAGTGTAAAGATAATGTGAGTTACTAATACTAAACAACCAATATTGTTTTTAACAAAATCAGAACTAGAAAGCTATCGAGACACGATAGTGTGCTTCCTGCTCTAACTTGTGACTCACTGAACTTCCTTCAGGAAGAAGAGGAAGTAATAGGGAAGTACTTCTTTTCCTGGCCCAGTTTAATCCTCAGTAACTGCTTCATCCAGGTCAGGGTTGTAACCAACAATGTTATGTATTTCCTGCTCTAACTTCCTTTCAAAAGATGTGTACGGAATTATTAAGTTCTTTTGTAGTTAACCTTTGTAGAGGTGAGAAATTTGTTGTACACATTATTGTTGTAGCTATGGAATTAATTTCAATTCAAATGTATTTATATAGTGTTTTTAACAATGGACATTGTCTCAAAGCAGCTTTACAGAACATTCATTCATTTTCTACCGCTTATCCGAACTTCTCGGGTCACGGGGAGCCTGTGCCTATCTCAGGCATCATTGGGCATCAAGGCAGGATCCATCAAGGCTGGACGAAGTGCCAACCCATCACAGGACACACACACTCTCATTCACTCACACACTCACACACTACGGACAATTTTCTAGAGATGCCAATCAACCTACCATGCATGTCTTTGGACCGGGGGGAGGAAACCGGAGTACCCGGAAGAAACCCCCGAGGCACGGGGAGAACATGCAAACTCCAAACACACAAGGCGGAGGCAGGAATCGACCCCCCAACCCTGTAGGTGTGAGGCAAACGTGCGAGCTACCACATTCCCATTTGTTTACACAACCATGTTGAACATCATACACAAACAGACACACACTTCCTCATTCAAACTCCTGTAGGACATCATAAACTTTTCCTAGACCACCATCATAGTCACGCCATCGTATGTCAGTAATATATGTGCAACTGAAACCAGTGTAGATGGAAGGGTGAGCTTCCATTTCTATCACAGTGTTTTTTTTTTTATTTTGTTGTTTTAGTGATTCATGGTCAATCAAGGTTGTCAGGGTAGCTATTAGATGTACTATATCTTTTTGTTGCTGTATTTTTGTTGCTGAAACTCCTGTGCTATTTCGGAGGACAAAAATGTCATGTATGTGCCTAAATTAAATCATTAAAGCAATTAAAAAGGAGATTGAGATTGACATGACATTGACATGTTTCTCTTATTACTATCTTTTGTAGCCCACAGGGGGTCATGACCTCTAGTTTAGGAACCCTTGCCCTTACTCTCAGACATAACAATCCAATCCAATCCAATCACCAACTTCTTTAATTTGAATCACATGAGAATAAATAAATAATAATAATTACCATGGTTGAAAATTCTAATATTCTTTTTTATTACAAAAAAATATTTTAGTGTTAATGCCCTATTTAGACATTGCAACTTTCAGTACTGAGTTATAATATGGCTACGTTTTAATTATCTATCTGTCAAAACCAGCTTGTGAGAAAATTTCCTTTGGCCCAAGAAACTTTTTATCTTATGAAGAATATTTTCGTTTGGCACTCAAGAGAAATCGGTCGAGCTTAAATGTAGATATCTATCAATCTTGCTACTTCCTCTCGGTCCATATCTCTCTCTCTCTCTCTCTCTCTCTCTCTCTCTCTCTCTCTCTCTCTCTCTCTCTCTCTCTCTCTCTCTCTCTCTCTCTCTCTGTCTCTCTTTCTCTCTTCTAAAAATTCTGGCCAAGAACAGTATCCTCATCTCTCCTAGCTGCACTAAGCGCACGTGTCACTTTCCCATCACATAAATCTTCCCATGAAGGTAGGAGGAGTTTGACTGGAAGGCTCAAGTAGTAAAATATTCCTTATAATTCAAAGAAATCCTTCTGCAGTTCAAGCAGGCATTTATCTTTTGACGACAATACTAATAAATATTTAGCCAGCAAACTTTCTCTTCATTGTAGACCACACACCCGTACAGCCAAACCGGTGTGCCAATACTTTCATCTTTAAAGCACAGAGGAGTTGCAGTACAGACCAAACCAGATGACATTTAAAACACCCACACAGACGTGAGGTTATACACTCTCCAGAGCTACAGAGCATTCAGCTCAGTTAGGTTGTAGACTGTGTAGGGCACAAACATAGTGAACAGGAAGCCATTTGAGACTTCATTTGAATCGTACTACAAAATCTAAGATCAAGCAAACATTCGATTACATTTCTATATATAAATTCTTAATATAAGCCTATAAACAGTCAGAGATCAGAAGGAATATAGTTAATAATTTTTTGCATATTACTGGATTGAACTCGACTGAATTTCATGGCTTCACATTACTTTACATCAGTGTAAGTAATATAACTACTTAACAGTGCATTTTGCAGATCCAGCTATTTAACATCCCACTCAGAAGTGAACTACACAGATTTCCTTGCCAAAATGTGTAAGTGCCAAACAGACAAAGAGCAGAGGTGAGAAAAGATGATCCTAGTTTGAACATTGATGTATAAAATATGCTGTAAAGAGGAACAGGAAGCTGATATATCTCTTCCTGTGGTGCATCAGGATAACGCGCTCCTGTACATCATCGTCCAGTGTCAACCCAGCACAGATCTACAGTACCACAAGAACCGAGGAGACACGAAACAGACTTCAGTCACAGGAAACAATTTAAACACTCCTTCATTTCAAAGTTCTAGATGCTCCAGTCTCCACCATAACTCTTGGTATATCTAAACTGCATGTCCATGGTTTGTTAGTGGACTTCTTATTAAAAGGAAGTTGAAGCATGCTGGGAAATGGTGAATGAGAAAAGAGGATGTTGCTCCAAAGCAAGCAAAACCTCACTGTTTTCTGTTCCCGTTAGATACTTTTGGAACTGCACTAGTAATGTGTCTCTGAGAATTGTGGGAAGAACAAAACTAAAGCACCGACCAACAGTTTAGTAGGAGAATCAGTAACAATAGGACAAACAAATATATACAGTATGTTGTATCTACAGTAGTGACGCAGTGAACATATAAAAATGTGATAGGTTTTGTGTTTGGTTTTTTTTTTATAGACTTTTAACAACTTAGATAGAAATGCAAGTGCATAGTTTTATGGCTTTTGACTTACAGCACAGGTAGTGTTTTTATTTTTTACATAGTGCTGATGTACATTACTGGAGTTTTATGTGTCAGTGAATGTCTTTGAATTTCTATCCCTGACTTCCTTCTTTTTTTCAGCTCAGTGTGAGTAATAACAGGACAGGGGCTTAATGGGGTCTCTCGGTGGCTGTTAATTGGTGAATGAGTCACCAGTGTGTCACAAATGTACACGGTGCACTCGGATAGATTGCTCATTTCCCTCAGAGGGCTCTAGATACATCCGTTAATAGCCTTTCCATTGATACACCAAGTATAGTGTTTGTGTCAGTTTCTTCTCTACAACATTAGAAGGATTCGGCCATTTCTGTCCACACAGGCTGCTCAGGTACTTGTTCAGTCTCTTGTCATTTCTAGACTGGATTACTGCAACGCACTGCTGGTAGGTCTACCTATGAACGCAATCCGTCCTCTGCAAATGATCCAAAATGCAGCTGCCAAAGTTCTCGCATACCACCCCGCTGCTGCGATCCCTCCACTGGCTTCTAGTAGCTCTACGTATCAGATTCAAAACACTGATGCTGGCCTACAAAGCCAAAAATGGACCAGCTCCCTCTTACCTCAAAGCCCTCATCACTCCTCACACTGCACCCCGCAACCTCCGATCTACCAGCACTGCTCGACTGGTTCCACCATCTCTCAGGGTAAGAGGCAAGTATACTACAAGACTCTTCTCTGTTCTGGCACCAAGGTGGTGGAATGAACTTCCCCTAGAGGTCCGGACAGCTGAGTCACTGGCTATTTTCAAGCGGCGATTGAAGACCGACTTATTCAGGAAACACTTCAACTAGCACTTCTTTCCTTATCTTTTGCATTAAAATGCTTTTTCATTGTAACTTTGAACAAATGTTTTAAACTCATGGTATCTTAAGTATGTAACCTAGTGAACCAGCATTAATGTATTCAATGTTAGAGATTTAAGCACTTATGTACGTCGCTCTGGATAAGGGCGTCTGCCAAATGCTGTGAATGTAAAAAAAAAAATGTAAATGGTAGGTCCATGTTTCTGTGGCTGCATGTCTGTCTATATCAATGTTTCTCTCATGATTTTAAGTCAGTTGGTCAGGGTTTTACGGAGGTGAGAGTAAGTAAGTGGAAGTGTTCGGGGCAGCTTTCCATGGTGCTTGGTCAATCTGCTATCAAGGTGGTGGTCACATCTGGGTCTGGATCATCAAACTGAAGTGCGGAGGAAAAAGGAGGAATGACAACGTTCAAGTATTCGTCGGATATAAAACTTGCCACCTTAAAGGAATATTTTAGCACTTTTTAAAAATAGTCCCAATCTACCATATCTGTATCAGAAGGAGCATTTATTTAATCACAAATACATTTCATTACAGTGAGATTTTCTTCACATATCCCATAGATATCCATGTGGGAATTCCGTTCCCTCACCATGCTAGAAAAACATATCTCCTGAATGCACACATGCACACACTGTAGGAGTTGTAATCCCCTGTCAAACCTTTTGAACCTAACAGAGTGAACTGAGCCCAAATTGTTGCAGTAACCTCTCTAACGCTTCATATGCTCATTCATCAACAGCCGCGGAAGATGTTGGAAACATTAAGCAGCAACTTTAAACACATCATCAAAGACGCCGCTTATAGTCGCTAGTAGCTAGAGCACAAGCTGCTTTTTGGATTGCAGGCGGAATAGTGGAATGCTGGGCCTAGCTGCTGCTGCTGCTGCTGCTGCTGCTGCTGCTGCTGCTGCTGCTGCTGCTGCTGCTGCTGCTGCTGCTGCTGATGATGATGATGATGATGATGATGATGATGGTGATGACGTCTACAAGTTTATAGATATGCGTAGATAAATGAGTATTGTATTTTGATAGTTGGACAAAGAAGGCATTTGTTTGACCTACTAATCCACTGAAATGTGTACTGCCTCAGAATGGTATTTACGAGTCTTGAATAGTGCCTCTCCTTTCTCATTACTCTTGTCATATTAATGCTGCCAACTCCTGACCTGCCCTCAGTGCCTAGAAACAAGAAACATTGCACAGTTAAACATAGTTAAAACCCTCCTGGTATAACCCAGTTAAAACTGAAACATAATCCGGCCATTAGCTAGACGGTTATTATGCTCAGGAAAGTTATGAGCAAATGTCTTGACATGTTTAGAGCCTTCTAGCCAGAGGATTGGAGAGAAATTTAGGGAAAGCCCACAGGGTTGAATGTGTGGAATCTCACCTCTCCAAGACTGAACTTGAACCCAGTGAGCTTACACATGGCCCAGGTGCAGAGCTGCCCCCCGAGCACGACGTGATGAGGTCAGAACCTTTAGGCATGCTGCCTTAATAAGATCTTAATGAAGCTGTCACTCTGTCACTTGCCCAACCTGCTCATCAGGTGAGACGAGAGAGGATTTTAATAGTTAAAACAAAAAGTCGGGTGAGAGGTAAGATGGAAGCACACAGATAATTAGAGAAAGGCAGATGATGTCACTTGCTAAACTTGATTTTGTTTTGTTCAGGATGTGTATATATATATATATATATATGAATCTAATCTAATCTAATATATATATATATATATATAGAGTATAGTATATATATATATATATATATATATATATATATATATATATATATAGAGAGAGAGAGAGAGAGAGAGAGAGAGAGAGAGAGAGAGAGAGAGCGAGAGAGAGAGAGAGAGAGATCAAAGCTTTTAGTAATCACAGCTTTTTATACATAAACTTGTTTAACAAATTTACAAATGGGTTTGTATTAAAATTACTATATAGTAAATAATAAGGAGAATTAGGAAGACTGTCAGAGGGTGTGGTGATGAAGAGAAGGCCTGGTTGAGAGAGTGTGGGGTTGATGAAGAGGGCGTGGCTAAAAGGGGGTGTAGTTGAGAGAGGGTGGGGTTAATGAAGAGGGCATGGCTAAGAGAGGGGTGTAGTTGAGAGAGAGTGGTGTCGATGAAGAGGGTATGGTTGAAAAGGGGTGTGGAATTTACGGGAAAGGGTGTGGCTAAGAGAGAATAAAGGACATGTGTTAGCGAGGGTGTGTTTGAGAATAAAGGACATGCGTGAGAGAGGGTGTGTTTGAGAATAAAGGACATGCGTGAGAGAGGGTGTGTTTGAGAATAAAGGACATGCGTGAGAGAGGGTGTGTTTGAGAATAAAGGACATGCGTGAGAGAGGGTGTGTTTGAGAATAAAGGACATGCGTGAGAGAGGGTGTGTTTGAGAATAAAGGACATGCGTGAGAGAGGGTGTGGCCGAGAGGAGGAGTAGCTAGTGTGGTTGTGAGTGGGTTTCTGGTAGCTAAACATTAAACAGTAAATCTCTCTGTTAGAAACACAATCACAAATATGAACACATTTCTATCAATAAACTCTATAATCTACAAACAAATTCTTCTGTTTATAGAAATATATAGCAGAAAGAGGAGGTAAGAAGAAGGATCAGGTTGTACAAACCTATAGCAGGTAGACTTTTAAAAATAAAGTCTCTGCCAATGACACACTTAGATCTATAATGTTTCTAACTGTGACATCCCTTTAGTGAGGGGGTTTTTAATGCTGAGGCTTGGTGGCTAATAAAGTCAAATAAAGTTTTCCTTTCTTGATAGTCATGTTCCCAGCTGTGGCACTCCTGAGAATATCAAATATTGACTTTTTCCTCTGCTCTTATCTGTCTTTTATAGTCAGCAGTAACAGTGACAGAATACACAACACTGAAATGAGGAGAACAAAAAAAAAGCTCTTTCAGGCTATGATACATACAGTAACTACTGTATTTGGTTAAGATAACGAAGTAGGACTAATCATGCTCCATGTAAACATGAAAAAGTTTTGCAGTAGACGGTTTAAACATGTGGTGGATATGAAACAAATGCTATAACGTCAATAAAATACATTTTAAGACAGTCTCATAAAAATACTACCTGGTCATGTTGCTACTATTAATAACGAACACTGTGTTTGTGCTGTAAGTCAAAAGCTATAAAACTATGCACTTGCATTTCTATCTAAGTTGTTAAAAGTCTATAAAAAAGTCCACTGAACACAAAACCTATCACATTTTTATGTGTTCACTGCGTCACTACTGTAGATACAACATACTGTATATATTTGTTTGTCCTATTGTTACTGATTTACATTTACATTTACAGCATTGATTCTCCTACTAAACTGTTGGTCGGTGCTTTAGTTTTGTTCTTCCCACAATTCTCAGAGACACATTACTAGTGCAGTTCCAAAAGTATCTAACGGGAACAGAAAACAGTGAGGTTTTGCTTGCTTTGGAGCAACATCCTCTTTTCTCATTCACCATTTCCCAGCATGCTTCAACTTCCTTTTAATAAGAAGTCCACTAACAAACCATGGACATGCAGTTTAGATATACCAAGAGTTATGGTGGAGACTCGAGCATTGGAAGATGATGTGTTTAGATGAGGAGGTAAAAAAGCTGAACAGATTAAAGGACTAAAGCGCCGCTGCATTGCTCGCTTTAGGTAGACATTAGCATTAGAGCTTTAATCATGTGTATTTATATTTTAAAAAATATATATATGCTCCTATCAGTGCTCGTGTCGGAGAAACTGTGGAGTAACTGTGGAGCATCACAAAATAAAATAAAATTGAAATAAAAATGGGACGTTGTAGATTTGTGGCAAATATTCTGAGTTTGTAAATACGAAGCTGACAGTTCGGATGATTCATAATTTTCAGTCCAAAACAAAAAGCAGAGCTCAAGCCAGCGTGCAGACATTTTGGGAGGCAACCTCATTTATAATCATGTTCATAACATGAGCCTGTTTAATGTTGCATATTTCCTTGAAGAGAGCAGCTGTTACAAGGGTTTAAGCAATACAATCTGTCAGTGTTTATTTAAATGCAGTCATATTTGATGAGGGGATTCTTTAAGAAAGACAACTATTAAATCTGCAATGTTAGATATTCCCATGGTCCAATTCACTTGTGCAAAACAACACAAATGCAGATATCAAAAAAAGTTAAAATAAAAATAAAAAAAAACTCTTGACTTGTATTCAGTTCATATCCTGGACAGAGAACAGATTTGCATATAAACATTGCTATGGGGAAAAAATTAAAAAAATAAACAAAACTATTAGTACTGATATCTATATCTTAGTATATATACTGATATCTATGATTTTTTTACTAACATATATGACTCCAGAAGCTAAACAGCAAGTCCAGTTCTAGCTTATGATGATTTTTTTAGTGATTTACTTGTGATTTAATGTTTATTTACTGCTGTGGTTTAAGGTATTGTAGTTGTTTTACCTTTAAAAATCCTTTAATTTAACTCTTTAGATAAGTGATTTTAAAAAAATTACATGAAGACACGTCATTACGGACTTTTTAACAATTTGTAATACGTAAGGACTTTCTACTTGATACTTGGACTCGATATATTATTCCTTCTTTGGCCACCAGAGGGTGCCCGAGGCCCTGCTTTAAATGACCGTAAGCCACATCTCTCTCTCTCTCTCTCTCTCTCTCTCTCTCTCTCTCTCTCTCTCTCTCTCTCTCTCTCTCTCTCTCAAGGCAATGTCCATCACATCACACAAACACACACACACACACACACACACACACACACACACACACACACACACACACACACACACACGCACGCACGCACATTCATTCACTACAGACAATGTACCTGCCAATCAACCTTAAGGCCATTTATTTAAAGGGGGACGACACTGGAGTACCCAGAGGAAACCTCCGAAGCACAGGTAGAAGGGGAATCAAACCCCCAGCAATGAATGTAAGAAGCAAAAAGGTTTTCATTGGCTTCAATGGCTCTAGAGTCCAGGTTTGATCCTGAGTTCAAGTTCCTGACTATGTGGAGTTTTGTGTCTTCTCCCGGTGTCGGTGTCTGTGTTCCTCAGGGTTTTCTCCAACATCCTAAAACCATGCAGATGGATGGACTGGCTACATTAAAGGTGTGAATATGTGTGTACATGGTGCTCTAATGTCCCATCCAGGCCGTGTTCCTGTCCTGTAAAATGTCCTGGATCCACTGCGGCTCTGTATCATCTACCTGCCTGCCTTTGTAGTGCTGCATGCCATCATATCTCTATCACACACTATCACACTCTATTTACTATGTCTATGATGAAGTGGTTGTTTATGAGATGTGAACATATTATTGATGGGAGGAAACCTTTTCTCCTCACTAGTATTATTAGCAAACACGCTGGAGCAGCTGGCTTGTGGAGTGAGATTGTTTGATCATTTCTCTGTTGATAAAACTAAGCAGAGCACCAGACCGAGTCTACACGAGCAATCATACACATATGAAATACACCCACATTGTTGTTCCAAAAGTTCAGAGTGTATAATAAACCATCTTGTGTGGGTGTAATTAAGTTGTGTGTGGAAAGACGCTTAAGCCGTACAGTGCTGTCACTCAGGGTTTAGTTGAAATCTTGCAGTTTATAAAGACCTTTATAGACACTTTGTAGAAATAAACTACTGCTTTCTGAAGCTATGTTCTTATTCAATGTTCAGTTTTAATTACTATTAATTAATTAATTAATTAAGGACTGAATGAATGTACTGCAGTCTGTGTTGGAATGTTTGCCCCAAAAATATTTATCTCGGTAAATATTTATGATATTACATGAGAACTGTCTGGACTTTTTTAGACTTAGCTTCCTATTGAAGAATTTTATTAGCTGGAATTAACTGTACAGTTCGGGCTCGTTGTCAGTTTTTTCAGTTTCTTTTTTTTTAGAGGTGCAAGAAATAGCTAGAAATACAAACTTGAATGATAATGATGATACTGGAAACAACAATACCAACAGCAACAACAATAACAATACGAAAAGCAGCAACTACAGCAAAACGACAACAATAAGGACTATAACAATAACAAAGATAACGATGACAACAACAACAGCAATGACAACAACAAGGACTACAGTATAACAACAACAAACAACAAAGATGATGACAACAACAGCGATGACAACAACAAGGACTATAACAACAACAACAAAGATACAACAAGGGCTACACCAAAAACAAATACGATGATAACAACAAGAACTACAACAACAACAATGATGACAGTTATAATTACAACTCAAACAGTACAGATGATGATATTTATATCAGACAATCCTGTTCACACACCATTTCACCATGTTCTCCAATATATGATATTTCTTTTACATTTACAAAGTTAATATACAGTTTAGCTGCTCTTACGTTTGGGGCTTCACTGGAGCTTTTAGTGAGGAGTTGTGTTAGGAGGAGTAAGTGTTTTTAACATCCTCTGCTAAACTACATGGATGAAAAATATCTGTATTTTTATGCATGGTGAAGAACGAAAAGCTTTTCGTCATAAGAATCCACTCTACGCCGCTTTCAGCCCCAAGATGCACTAATATAGAGACAGAAAAAGCACAAAATATCATTAGAATGCTTTTTCTTTTGAATTTCAGAAAGCTAACATTAGACAACATACAGCATGTGTTAGTGGAAATACAACAGTCTGTATATATGAATGATAAAGCTTGAAAATTCCATCATGTAGCTTAAAGAAAACATTAACACAGGGTTATGTTAGGTTGAGTATTATGTTTCTTCAGGCAAAATAATAATTAAGCCAAAAGTTTACACACCCCTAGGCTAAAGCCGTTCGAACTCAACTTTTTCACAGCCTCCACATTTACTGTGTTAAATCAGTCAGGCTGTCTACTTTATTTCAGAATAATAGCTAGGAGACAGATTTATTTTGATGTTTTATTTACTGTATCAGATTTTAAGAGCTTGAATTTAAATTATATTCCTGGGGAAAGTCTTCTACAAGCTTCTCACAGTACTTTGCTGTTCCTGACAGTACTGTTGTAACTCTGACAATTTGGCCCTCACTTTGTTCACGTTTCAGTTTAGGTCACTTTTTTGTAGAATTCTCTAGGAATACATTCACTTTGTAAGCTATTTTTGTTCCAACTTGCATGAGGAATGTGTAGGAATTCTCAGTGTCCTGCTGGAAGACTGAGCTGGAAGACAAGTATTAACTTCCTGAATTTGCTGAATGCTGAAGAGGTACTGCTTGAGTATTTCTAGATGAAATATTATTTCTCATGATCTACTTTCTAAAATGCACCAGGTCCTTTTCCAACAAAATGGCTTCACAACATGATGCTGCCACCACCATGCTTCACAGTTTGGATGCTCTTGCTGTTCTTTAAATTAAATCCTTACCTTTTTTCTCCATAAATGAAGTGCTGATCATTACAGCCAAATCTCACTTTAAAGAAATCAGTAACATGGATTTTTTAACCTCATGATTTCAGCCTCAAGCTTAGTGGTAATGGCCTGAATTATAATACATTGATATTATATATTTAAGTGTTGAATTCATACTGTAGGAAGTTGAGAGACAGCTCAGGGCTAGAAAAGCATGAAAAGCATTCGGAATAAAAATGTGCGCCATTATTCATTTATTCATTTTCTGTAAATGATTTATTCTGGTCAGGGTCAGGGAGGATCCCAGGGACAAAAGTCATCCAAAGACTTATACAGTACACACCTTATGGTTTATCATAACCAAACCTGAATCACATTTCCGAGTCAAAGCAGCAGTAGACCTGTTCAGGTCATGGGAAGGTTTCCAGTTAAGAAGAATAAAAAGAATAACCATGTCATAAACAGTAGTAATCAGAAGGATGTCAAAAATAAATACGCCATTTTGAAACAACTGTAAGAGTGCTCAATATTTTAGGAAATCAGAATACAGGAGGCAAAGTACAGTATTAGCAGTAAGACGGTAAATACTCATATTGATGCTTTTACAGTGTGTTAAACTGATGCAAGACAGAAATGTAGCAGGGGAAAAAAATAAAAGAAAATAAAAAAAAACTCACTACTGCATTTGTAGATGTGAGACTGAAAAACAAAATGAAGTAAAGGATAAATGAAGATCCAAGTAAAATCAGCTTTATCTGTATCTAATAGACATAATCATGCAATATTAAAACAACACTGGTGCATTGTCTGTCTGATGTAAATTTCAGCTCACTCAATAATACAAATTTCATGGGTAATATGATTGTAATATACAATTTAATAAATTTAGATTTGTTTATGTAGTGTAAAGTACATATAAACACCAGATTCTGGATTTCTAGAAGATTAGAATATGGTACAGGACCAATTTGAAGAAGTTTCACGTGCTACAATTTTTTGTTTTGTTATATATTTTGGAGTTGTCATATAGCGTTTTGGCCACTAGAGGCCGCCAACGTATACAGTGTAAGTTGCTCTGTTTGCTTGTTGTTTTTATCAGGCCTTGGACTCGAACACGGTTCAGCAGCATCAAAATCAGGAGATGAAGCTAAGTGCAAATCTAAACTCCTAAACGTTTCATTTACATTCACAGCCTTTGGCAGACTCCCTTATCCAAAGGGATGTACCAAAGTTCTTTGAAGTATTAATAAATACATGAAGACTGGTTTACTTAGTCATAGACTAAAGTATACCACCGGTCTAAAATTCTGTTGAGAGGAACTATAGCACTCACTCACTCATTTTCTACCTCTTATCCAAACTACCTCGGGTCACGGGGAGCCTGTGCCTATCTCAGGCGTCATCGGGCATCAAGGCAGGATACACCCTGGATGGAGTGCCAACCCATCGCAGGGCACACACACTCTCATTCACTCACACAATACGGACAATTTTCCAGAGATGCCAATCAACCTACTATGCATGTCTTTGGACCGGGGGAGGCAGAGTGTATAATAAACCTTGAACACAAGGCGGAGGCGGGAATCGAACCTTGACCCTGGAGGTGTGAGGCAAACGTGCTACCCACTAAGCCATCGTGCCCCCCTGAACTATAGCACAAAAAAAAATTATACAAAAGTGCTAGTTTATGTATTTCAGGAAGAAGAAGTTCTCCACTCCTTGCTTGCAGGTTGTCAGTGACTCAGCTGTTTGAATATCTAGGGGAAGTTCATTCCACCCCCTAGGTGCCAGAACAGACAAGAGTCGTGATGTATACCTACCTTGTACTCTGAGAGATGGTGAGACTGGTCAGGCAGTGCTAAAAGATATGACCAAAAAAGATCTGCAGAAAATATAATAATAATAACAATATATTATAACAATATAACAATGTAATCTCTTCTAGTACAACAACCCTAGACACTAGTAGCAGTAATGACAATTAATCGTAAGTAATAGAAGACAACATAGAGGAAGAATAGGGTCCTTTAGGGCCCAAAACACAACAAAAGATGACCACAAACTTGATAGCACTTCCTTAAGCACTTTGTAAAGTTACCATATTCTCAACTATGCTATTTTTTTTTATATAGTGAGCTATGAAGTCTGAAAGCCCTGAAATAAAACTTCAAATCCAAACCCACTAGTAAGAACAGTTAAGCCATCTTTCTCAGCCTCAACTGACCATCTGGGTTAGTCTCTCTTCTGTTAGTGTTAATACTCCTGTTCCAGTCAGCATGTCTCTGGAAAAAAAATCAATTTCCTTTAGACCCACTCTTCACTGGACTCTTCTCTGAACTGAGCATCAAAAGGACTTCATTTAGTGGACCACCTTTTGCCAAGTCCCAAAGCATCAAACCATTAAAGTCTATTACTAGAAAGACGTCGTTATACTCTCTCTCTCTCTCTCTCTCTCTCTCTCTCTCTCTCTCTCTCTCTCTCTCTCTCTCTCTCTCTCTCTCTCTCTCTCTCTCTCTCCCTCTCTTTCTCTCTCTCTAAATTCTAGACATAAAAAGAGCCAGTGCAATTTACTCCACATACAGCAAGGCACTAAATCATTTTAGATGTTACATTCTAATGTTCTAGCCACTCCACCCTAAATGACCCGAAGCAGATACACTGCATGTATTCCTTCAGCTTCAAGCGTTTCATTTTGGCTCTTTAGAATAGTAAATGTGACCTAAATCATTGCATTAATGACCAACATGAAACACCATCCATTCATTTTGTATACTGCTTATTCTACACAGGGGAACCTGGAGTATTTACTCTGGGCATAATTGTATCAGATTTCTATATATCAAACAAAAATTATTATAACTTTGTCAGTGTTCAAATTTTTATGGGCCTAACCGTACTTATTTATAATAGAAGTATATTGAATCCATTAGTGTTTGAATATTTAGATGGTATCCAGGTGAACTTCCAAAAATCAGGAAGTTGATACCTCTAACGAATGGCACACTGAATTAATGGGTAGTGTTGCTGTCTTCCAGCTCCAGTGTCCTCCCACAAAACCCTGTATTCGTCTCAACTCTGACTATGTATAAATCAGTTACTGAAGATAAACACAGCAAAATGAACGAATGAATGAATGAATGAATGAATGAATGAATGAATGAATGAATAATATATATTTAAGAACCTGTACAGTGAGAGAAGTGGGGCATCACTAATGGAGTTAAGAAGACAGATAGACATCCTGTTAATACTAGAATAAATTTCCTGGTTAAAAAATTAATTCATACTCCATTGTCACCAGATGAGAATGACTTCCCTTTACAGTCTCTCAAGGTTTCTTAGTCTCAAGGAGTTTTTCATTTGCCATCATCACCTCTGTCTTGGTCATTAGGGACTAATTTAAAATGGATCATTTATATGCTGAATTGATGTATTTCTATAAAGCTGCTTGGGGAATTGAATTATCTTGAATTGAATGAAATGTCATTCTCATACTGATCATTTGAATAACTAGACAGATGACAGTGATGATGCTCCTGGGCTTTGATACATGTTCTTCTGAAAAATATTCACTCAGTTGGTGTTGTGGTGATGGTGAACAATGTTCCAGAAAAAAACAGCATCCATCATGTAAGGATCAATGCATTAATCCTTCACTTAGGTATCAATACATTCAGGTCTGTTCTACTAAAACACAGCCAGGCTGCAGCTCCATCTATCCATAACCCCAATAACGATCTCCCAAACTTTGGAATAGTCTTCCTGATAGTGTTCGGGGCGCAGACACACTTTCCCAGTTTAAATGTAGATTAAAAACTCATCTCTTTAGTCAGGCGTACACATAATACATCCCATAATATCATGCACCAGTACATCAGACCAGCACATTTTTATGAACAGCAGATATGTTAATCCCTTTCCACTGCTTCTCTCTTTGTACCCATCCCGAGGCATCCAGACACTGTACCAGCTCCCAACGTCCTCTGTGGGACGAAGCCTTTGGACGTCCACTGAGCCGAGGCCGACTCTAAGAATCCTGAGACATCTCCAATTAGACTCTTTGGTACTCAGGAGATCAGAAGTCCTTGAACCTTACACCAATACAACATTTAACTGACTGTATATTACAATCACACCCCAGTGTCACCCATATGAGGATGGGTTCCCCCTTGAGTCCGGTTCCTCTCAAGGTTTCTTCCTTTACCAATTTAAGGGAGTTTTTCCTTGCCACTGCTGCCTGAGTCACCTCAGACTTGCTCATAGGGGAATAAATACATACACACTGTGAACTATATACATCCAATAATAATCTAGAATTTTCATTCTGTTAATTCTTATTTAGTTTATTATTCGTTAATTCCTTTATCAGTAATTATGCTGCTTTGAGACAATGTCTATTGTAAAAAGCGCTATACAAATAAACTTGAATTGAATTGAATTGAATTATTCAAGGTGAACTGAACATGTTTATACCTGCTACACAATATGGTAGGATGCTAAATACTTTAATGCACCATGCAGTATTCCGGTCTGCCTTTGTGCTTATTACATTTCTCTAGTTAATACACTTTTACACCACTGACCTCTGCTGGTCATATCAGTTACTGCACACTTACTGTACATTAGCATTGTTTATACCAGACTTTATATATGGTGTGTGCTTCACATAGCTACAAATGTGCCACTGTATAATGGAGATTTTTGGTGACAAAATATGGATTTTAATTGGTTTTGGTCTAAATGGTTTTTGACATTTCTTGAGATGTGGTTGAATTACACCAAGTTGGAACCTTGAAGGTGTTTGGTGTGTTAATAAACCATCAATATAAAAAAATACATCGGTGAACGTTTAACAATGATTAATTCTTTATCTTTAATACAATCTTTAAACCAAACTTTTCACTAAACCCAATATTCTTTCTACCTTAATCTTCATCTATTATGTTGCTTAGCAGCCAATTTAATGTTTAACAGAAAATATTACATGCCAGAAGGATTTTGTCATTTCATTAATAATTCTATATTTTAAGCACCTTTACATCAACTCTCTATGTATGCATGTAGCTTAAATTTAAAATGTAAAAATTCCTAATTTGTATAATTATATTTTTCATTATATATATATCTTTATTATTATTTTTTTTTAATGTACATTTTGAAGACATTAGACAGAGCAGGAAGTCTTCTGGACTCCTGGAGTTAGTGGCACTGCTTTGTTATTGGCGTTAATGCTCCCAGCATGCTTTGCAGAATATTTTCAGTCTAAGATTTATGTGTAACAAAATGTTGCTTGTGTGTATATCTCTGTAGTGTTGTACAATACATTCATAATTCTGTGTGATATATGACCAAAATTATATTTTTAAGGACACGCAGGTGCCTTTTAGTAAAGACGCAAGCGACTCCTGGGGATTCTGCGGTGTGTCTAGTTCCATAACATGCACATATATTATGGAGAATAATTGGCTTAGAGAATCAGGGCATATAATAATTGGCCATATGACTAAAATATAAAAACAATACATTTGAAATGAAAAGTACAAAACATTAACTGTCCACAGACATTTATTGCTTTTTGCTGTATGTACATATTTATTCATCTGATCACAAAGCACAAAGTAACTGCATGCACTAATTCACTGTGCTGCAATTTACAAGGAAACATCATGAAGTAGGACTGTTTCAGAATAATACCACATCCATCATTACAATACTCAGAGTCAATATGTGCTTAAAAAGGAAGGCAGGATGAACATCGATATTTCTGGACCTCAGAACAGTGAACAGCACAAGAAGAGCACAAGGGAGAGGTTTATTCACAGAACAATTTGTGCGGTCAAAACATTTCACATGGTATGAAGAATTTCTCTGGGATTGCAGAAACACAGATATCACAACACACACAAATACACACACACACACACACACACACACACACACACACACACACACACACACAATTACAGCACTAATATCACGGAGCATTCTGCTTGAATTGAAAAAAAAAAAATCCAAAACTCAAAAGTTCATCTTCCCAACGTTTCAGATCTTTTCTGTTTTATTTCTTTTTTATTTATAATATCTAGTCACGCTTTTTCTATACACAGTACATGACTCTGAGCTGAGCTGAAGTGCATCACTTCGATATTATAGTCTAACAGAGCACAGCAGGGTCGAGTCCTCAAAATAGGAAGGTGTTGATTGATTTTCTATAATTTTGGGGTCATGAAGTTTTTATCCGTCTCACTGAGTCCACAGGACATGGTTCTAACTGAATTCACACACATGACCTGGTCCATCTTTTCACACTGAGGACAAATGAGCGACTCGTACACAGTTACTGCAAAAAGTTCACTGATGCTCCACAAGACAACATATATGGTAAGAGCCAGGGGGTGTAAACTTTTGCACATCTTTCTTATGAAACTTCTGAAGAGCAGCTCTAAATGGAAAAATAAGATCTCTAAACAAAATAATCATTTACATTATCGATCACCCTGCTCAAAAGTTTACATCCCCCCGACTCAATGTATCCTGTAACCTTCATAAGCATCAGTTCTAATACTTTGAATTTATTTAATTTTATTATTTTTTTTATAACTAAATTTTGCAGAATGCAGGCTTATATAACATTGACCCCAAATTTATATTTATATCAAATATGCTCATTCTAATAGGTTTCTTTAGTAACAGCTTGTTCACAGGGATTTGTACGGTGCTTCACATAGTCGATGTTATTTAATAAAGATGTTAAAAATAAAAAAAAAAGGTAGAATCATTGCCATTGCATCATGATAGAGATTTATTATTTATATATTATTTATTTATATCTCAGGTGTGAGTGCTTGGTACATTTTCAGCCATGTTTTCTTGTCGTTCATTCCATGTAGGTGAATGTTTAAAGCTGCTATAAAGTAAGCTACAACAGGAACCTGTTATTTTATGAATGTTCCATCACATTAAATGACACTATAAATGCTCAAAGTTTGTTGTTCATTAGTAAATTACAAATTGCTATTGTCAAAAAATCGCTGTGGTATAAGAGGTCTAAAACACTCTGTTTTATCCCATACATAATGAATACCTCATTTATAACCCAGAGTTCCACTTAAGTGAATTGTTTGGTCAAAATAAAAAGTGCAATAAAAAAAATTGGAATGTTTGAAGCAGCAAATTGTTTTTGGTTACAGTTTATAATGCGGACATTTATTAAAAAAAAAAAAAAAAGGAAAGGAAAGAAAAAAAAGGGGGTTTCAAACCCAAACCCACAGTGTACAAGCCCAGAGTGCATGCTTTTATCTTGCGTGCGAGATACACACACACAAATTTTACACACATTATGCAATATATATAATTTCTTTCTTTTTAAAACCAACAAATCTAAAACAAACACACTTCTTTAAATTCTCCACTAAACCTGAAACCCTGTTCTTTTGTCCTTTAGAATCATTCAGCGACACCCAGGTTGCTCTTCTTCTCCTCCTCACCAGGTGTGAGATCTGATCCGGATCCTTCGTTCTGGAACAACTCTTCCAGGAGCTCCTCTCCTGCTCCTCCAGCCTTCGAGGCCCACAGCGCTGCTCCCTCTCGCAATCCCACCGAGCGGAGGAGCCCGGCGTAGGCGGAAAACGCTGCGCCTATTAGCTTATGTGAAAGGCTAAAGGGTTAAGGAAACATTTTAGAAACATTTGATGGTAGAAAGAAAGAAGGATCAGTTACATTTATGGCATTTGGCAGATGCAATTTTCCATGACTTACATTTTTATATAATTTTATAGAACTGAGCAACTGAGGGTTAATGGACTTACTCAGGGGCCCAGAGGTGGCAACTTGGTGGAACTGGGAACTCGCTACCTTACATTCAGTAGTCCATAACCACTAAGCTCCCACATCCCCACATCCCTAGTTGAAATACTTTGATTTTGAAATAAGCAAAAAAAAACTATTTTTAGGTAAAAAGCATGTAAACAATGCTTAGGGATTTTTTGAGAATTTTTTTTCTCTGTTGCTAGTATTCATGACACAAATCCACTGATGGGTTTAGCTTAACTAACAACCCCAAACATAAGCCAAACTGCCCTGTCAGTTGTACTGCAATACTGTGCATGTCTGTAGATCTCTAGCATTGTAAATTCTCAGGTGCTGAACATAAAGCTTCTGAAGCTAAGTTAAATACACTCGTATATTAATGAACTCAACGGCCTAGACGTTTTCCACTTGTGTGTGAAAACACGTAATTGCCTAGCTGTACATTTTCACTTACAGTATACCCAGGAAGGCAACATATAGTAATATAGTGTAAATATCTTGTGTAGCTTTTTAAAAAATAAAGAGCTTTAAACAAACTATTAATAATTTACACTGTTCAAAATTTTACAACCCCACAGCTCTTAATGTGGTGTTGCTTAAGACGTCTTTGTCTGTGCTTGACGTACGAGACACTATGAAGCAAACAGGAAGACGTGGGACTGCCGTTTTGTACTTTTTTACTTGAGTACCACCGGCTGGATAGGAAAATAAGTGGGTTTTGGGTTCCCACGCTGAGGTTTCTTGCAGGTTTCATAATTAGAATCTGTAGCAGGTGCTGCTCTCATTACACTCCTTTCAGTAATCATCTTTAAATCAACAGACTTTGTAAAGAAGCTGAAGAAGGATATTAGTGGTGTCGTTGGCCTCCATTACGCCATATCTCAGACAGGATTCGATGAAGAGGGCCGCCCGGTCAAAATACCTCATACTGAGGAGGAGAAGACGGAGAAGGAGGAGGAGAAGAAGAACAAGAACAAAACATATGGATTAGCTTTACTTTCTTGAAATACTCACTAGAGTTACAGCATATTTAGGGGTGGACCTTTAAAATCAATCAATTAATCAATCAATCAATGGTGCACATTGCGGGATTACTCTACGATTAGGAATAGGACTAACATTTCCAACACTAAAATGTATCACGTGCTTTAATATTTCACTATCTGGAAAGAACGACCAACCAGACCTTTATGTTTTTATTTTACTCAGCTGTATCCTGTCTCAATTGTAAAGTGTCATTTTGAATAAAAGTGTCAGCTAGAAAAAGGTCAAACATAAAAAGCTTCTTCTTTATAAGTGAGAGGACTGGATTCACACCATGATCAACATAGTCCTTCAGTAATGTGCTGTGGAGATAATAAGAAGAATGGACTAGAACATTTCTGGAAAGATAAAACAATTTAGAAAGAGAGAAAGGGGGGAGAAAGAGAGAGAGAGAGAAAGCGAGAGAGAGAGAGAGAGAATAATATATAAATAAAAAAATAAATAATATGAGTAGTGCAGACCTGTGGAGCATCTCGCCAACCTTCTGGAAGCAGCCCAGTGAGAGTAGCACCATGATAGCTTTGGACTTCTGATTGACCTGTGGAGAGCAGAGGTACTCGGCCCAGCGCTTCAGCACTTCTGAGGCTTCGGTCGGGTTCAGACGCACCTGAGAAACAGATAAGAGTGAGAGATGGACTTGGGTCTGGTGCTAATAGGGAATCATTGCTACTGCACCCTGAGATTTATCCCTTAGTCTGATGAGTCTACAGTTATCATATGTCTTGGTGAAACTGCAGTGTTTTAGATCAACATAAAAGACTGACAGCATCAAACAGCAGAATGAACAAAAAATCTGATATCCATACTGTCATGGCTGTTAATGCCAGATGGATTGGTTTGAGTTGTTCCAAAACTGCTGATCTTCTGGAACTTTCACACACACACACAACAGGTCTGTTGACAAAAATCGAGACGACACGGTTCGAGGGTGAATCATTCTTTACAACTGTGGTGAGCAGAAAGCATCCGCATGTTCTTGTACTGTGCTGCTGCCACATGATCAGCTGATTAGGTAACTGCATGAATGAGCAGGGGTTCATACACATCCCAAGCACAAGTAAACTGAAGTCTCAAGCTTGCAAACATAGGCAAGAAATAGAGACTGTTGTGAAAGTTTTCAGTCCCTGTATTTAAAAAAAAAACATTTTTAAAGAGCTGTTTTTTAAGCTTCTGCCCTGTTATGGATTTGCAGTAGAAAGTGAACCTCAGTTTAAATACAGGGCCACTGATCACGAGCCGAGTCAGAGTTTAGACTGGGTTGCAAATCCGTGCCTAAATAGAAAAAACACAATCCATTTTTAAGCACTCAAAAAAATGTGAAATGTGATATTTTGGAGTCTTGGTGTCATTGTGTTTAAATTGGTCAAGATCTGGATTTAAAGTGTGTGCTTTTATAAGCATAAGACCTGAAGTGTGCTGCATAAGCACTAAAGCTAAAATGATTCTTCCTGCATATGAGAGAACGATAACAATATATACAAGAGGACATTGATAGGGCACTACTCCACTTTTGAGCCCAATGGATTTCACTTGCACAGAATTATGCTAGATTAGTGAATTGGACTTAACATATTTTACTTGATTGTACAGATTTAGAGAGCCATAAGGTGTAAATATTGCCATTTGTAAGTAATGGACTGTATGCGCTATGCTTCTGCTTACGCATTTCTGCTACAGATCTACAATCTCAGCAGTTACCGAAGTTTCAGTCATCTCTGGCATCAGGTCTATTATACAGCTACAGTGTGGTGTTTGTTGTAATGCTTGTATAGAAAATACACACCAGTTTTTCATCAATCATCAGTCCCATATGATATGTAAACGGCACTGCTACATCTGTTAAAGGTTTTTTTTTTAATAAAATAAATCCAAATGTCAAAAACAACTGAATATTCGCATTACCTTCAAGCAAATGCAGAACATACAAGTACTTTAAGGCCTTTTCTTTGGTTTCCATCTCCATCTCCATCTCTAGGAAACTGGCAAACACACCAGGACAAATCTCAGGGCTAAATGAGCTTAAAGCACAATTCTCAGTAGGGCTTAATTCCCCTGTATCCTGTGCCCTTGCTTTTTTCCCCTTCTAAAAAAAAAGAACATGTCCGCCTCAGGCTATTCGGGGGGGAAAAAGAAGGGGGAAAAGAAAACATGACCTGACCTGAACTCCTACTCTGCATCAAAACACTGGAACAACCAACAAACCTGACAAACTGCTAACTGAAATAATCGATTCTTGACCCGGTCCATTGTCCTTGAACCAAATCAGTGCTGAAAAGGTTGTAATATACAGACAGGTGACAAATCAGTGACTCGGGTTTGTCTGCTTGCATTGGAAAAGTCACTACAAAATCAATACAAAATGTTTCTGACTGATCGCCTTAATCCCAATGTCTAAGTTCACGCAAACAGCGACAGGAGAACATTCATTTTTAACTAGAGCTGATGATTTCCGGGGACATGAACGAGATCGACCGTTAGAGACATGATGTGGACGTGTCCAGTGAACAAAAAAAGCAACAAAAAAAACTGATATGTGGTCAAGCGGAATGCTAGTTACTCCACCCTCTGAAATGTTATTACTATGGCAACCGTTATTCAGAGTACTGCGACTGACAAATGTAGCTTAATATGAAACATTTCTATCCTAATGGGAGACCCTAAATAAACAAAAAACACCCAGTAGAGGAGGTAAGAAGGGAGGTCAGGCAGGTTTGAGCCGACATAGAAGGCTATGATAACTCAAACACCCTTTACAACTGTAGTGAGCAGAAAAGCATCTCAGCATGCGTCAAATGTCCCACAAAGCAGATGGCCTACCACTGCAGAAGACCACATTGTCAGCCAAGAGCAGGCTTGAGGTGAAATTGGACATAGGCTCACCCAAACTGGACAGCAGAAGATCTGAAAAGAATCTTTTTCAAAGTTTTTAAATGCCCAGCTTTGTTGTGCCACCCATATACTGTACATGCCACGTTTTTCTTTCATTCCATTTACTGCATTTTTAGCAGATGTCCTTATCCAGAGTGACTTACATTTAGTATCTTACTTATACAACCGAGTAGTTGAAGGCTAAGGGCCTTGCTAAAGGGCCAGCAGTGGCAGCATGGTGGTCCTGGGATTTTAACTCCCAACCTTCAGTAATTCAGTGGTGCTGTTACATGGTTCCACATGCATAAGCAGGCGTACATGACAAAGGTGTACATGGCTCCTGGATGACAAAATCAGGGATAACGGGTCATTAAAAGAGCTCATTTTCATTTTCTTTGCAATACACAATGACCATGCACTTGATTATGAGTTCCATTTGTTAGAAAATATTAAATATATATTTATTTTTGCAATGTATTATCTTTGTACTGGAAATAACAATTACAAATGGTATGAATAGAAAGAAATCCCAATACGGGAGAACTACATCAGCAGAGAGGAGATTCACAACATCTTGGCAGCATGAGATGTACCAGCAGGGTATAGCTTGAGGCACACTTGATGACAAAATTAACACAGCATTGGTATGCAATGTGTGCTTGCTATCTGGATGGCTGGCATTATGAGCGCGCGTGTGTGCGTGTGTGTGTGTGTGTGTATGTGTGTGTTAGGAGATTCAAATGCATTTTGACAGGCTGTATGTGCTCTATTTATACCATGGTATAAAATTATCAACAAACTCATTCAGCCTGACTCTTTTTGCACCTTAGCTTTTTTTTTTTTTTTTTGGTACAGTCCGTAGAGAATATACCTTTGCCAGCCAGGCGGCTCGGTTCCACTCGCCGTATGTCTGCAGATAACGACAGGCATCTACTGCCTTGTCAATCAAACACAGCAACTGCACACCTTCTGCATGGAGACAGAAACAGAGAGAGAGAGAGAGTGGGAAACAGAAAAGAAAATAATGGCATATTCAATTACCAACAACTGCTCCACGAGTGCCTGGACAAAACTGTGTGCGCGTGCATGTGAAGGGCTAAGTGTTGCTGTAATTATTTACTGGGTGATGTCAAGTCGTCAGTGATGCCACACACACAAACACAGACACACACACAGACACACACAGACACACTCACACACATATACACACACACTTTAATAGGAAGCCTGTTTTCAGATTGATATTGCAGATTGTCAAGGAATTCCAGCTTCAGTTTTTACAAATGTGATGTGTTTTGGGAATTTTTCAGAAGTCACTTTGAGTGAAATATACAGTCTTATAACTTGGCTGAACAGCACACCTCGTTTCATTTCAGAAAGGCTTTCAACTTTGCTGTTGCTGAGCAGACGCTTTAGAGCGAAGAGAAATAACAAACTGAACATGTTCAAAGCTTTACCCCGTTGCCATTCAGGATAGATGTCAGATTTTGAAGAGTCACTTCACAAATATTTGTTTCCCCCCCCCCCTTTTTCAAATACAACTCATTCAACCATTAAACAATTTGGTATTTAGTTGAGTTAAATAAGGTGTGTGCTAAAAACAAGTGCACTTGGTATGCTGTGACAATCAAAATCAAACAAACACTTTTCCTTTCCTTTCCCTGTGGCTCCCATGTCAATGAGCAAGTGCTTGTGTTGGTTCTAGTTTAGTTTCCACTCTTGTCATGTCATTGGTTTGTTGCCTGATTGTGCTGACCTGTTCCGTGTTAGTTTGTGATCAATACACAGCCTTTTATATTGTGTGTAAGTGCTGGATTGGAAATTTTACAAAGCAAAATCCAAGCCTAGCTTTCGGTGCATCAAGGTTTTATCTAATTCTGTATTCTCCTTGTTAAAGATCCTTACCCGTTTCCCTCATTGTTGATTATGGATCATTCTGGTTTAACTTTGCCTGCCTGTCTTTAGACCCCTACTATGAACTTCCATGTTCTCCAATTAAGCATATGCTGAGTTCTATTAATAATAATCTATTAATAGGCTTCAGAACTATTAATCTCTTTGTACTGGTTTCTTTTATTATTTCCCTCTTACCGTTTAGTGCTCAAAATATTCATCCCTGTATCTCTACATAGAATAATGTACTCAGATCTGGTTGTGTGTTGTGTGTGTGTGTGTGTGTGAATAACTGCATTTAGATGGCTATGGCTATGTAATGCCTTTCAGTCTTTAAAGCTGCAATGGTGTCTTTTACGCAATATATTGGTACTTTACAAATATTGCCTATTAAGGTATCAGCCTCACATATGGACATTAAAGCCATTAGGTTTAAGCTTTCACAATAACAATATTATGCACACAGCACGATCTGCGCATTGGCACACACGGCATCACACTACGTTCTACCTGAAGTATGGTTTTAAGCATGCAGCCTACCCGCAAGCTTTCCGCTGGCGATCATATTGGTGGCTACTAGTTTAATTGTGCTCTGAGAAGGTCCAGAGGAGGGAATAGTTGTCACAAGGCAGGCTTTAAGGGAATCACAGTAGTAGCTAGGGTTCTCAGCACTCGTCTCCAGCAGCAGCTGCACCGCCCGGTCAGTCTGCCAAGTGAAGAAAACAAAATACTGTTATGTATGTATGTGTGGGGCTTGTCAAATGGACTTAGGTAGTGTAGATTTAACTTTGATTTGATTTGGTTAATAGCAGAATTAGGAAAGAATGGATCTTCAGTTATATATACACAATACATATACTGTACATACATACATACATACATACATACATACATACACATATATATATATACACTTCATTCTTTCATATAAAAGAAACACGGTAAAAAAATCTTAGCATTTTCTTCGAAATTCATCACATCTATTCACACCCTAGTTACAGAAAGCATACAGACAATAACACATTCTTCATTTTAACTAACTAAAAAAAATGCTTTTCCATGTTCAGATTCCTAGCTCTTGATTATAATGTACGGCATTGTATGGCAAGACACATTTTATGTTTAGCCTTGTGGAAAAGACTCTGATTATAAATGTGTCCCTTCATCCTTCTGCACCATATTGCAAGGTATTGTAGATGAGATGATTTACCAGGTGTGTGTGTGTGTTTGTGTGTATGTGTGTGTGTGTGTGTGTGTGTAGGAATAATGAGGGAGGGAATGAGATAGCGAGATGAACGGATCTGTCAAACGATAAGCCGTACAGCACCTCGTTCTTTTCTTCACCTGCTCATGCGGAAGGGTAAACTCACATAAATGTCATATTAACTGTCAAGATCCATGAGAAAAATCCATGTGAGAAAAACTTGTCTAGGTTTCACTGATCAGACCTTTGGTTGCTGGTCAGGTTTTCTCAAATACTATACCAAAGCCTAGCATTTCACTGGCCGTGACGGTGTTTAATTGGAATAAATAATAATGCAGTAATGTTTATTAATAATTGATTCATTCATCACATGCCGTTTACCCAAGGAGACTTATAAAATGAATGTGCTACTGTGCTAATTTCAGGATGTGAGGTAGCGTGAAGTAACCTGTCCCAAGAGAAGCAGTTGGTCTGCACATTTTTTGGTATGTTCATAGCTGGACCTCTTCGCCTCCTGCAGATGAACCCGTTCTAACTGGAATCTCTAATATGAGAGAGAGAGAAAGAGAGAGAGAGAGAGAGATCCTATTTACATTGTATTTCTGATTCTCGGGCATTTTACACATCATTCTAATACCTTTCCATATTTATTTCCTCTGTGAATGAATGAAAAGAGGACATATTTAAGCCAATTCCTTTAGCAAGGCTCCAGCATACCACCAGGCTTAAAAACAGACAAAGCCTTGAAGAGTAATGACTTAAATATTAGGAAAATAATTTGTCTATAATATAGACATTCAGCAGTCATACTGATACATTATTCCTGACTGTAAATCTCATCACTTAGTGGTAATGCTTACAATCATGTAGCTACAGATGAAAAGCTTAGCTTTGAAAATATCAGAAAGGGGGAGAAATGCAATCTCTGAGAATTGGAGAATTTGACCCCATGTGGCATGACTGGTCCAGGTTCAGTCTGGTGTCTGGTGAGTGTACAGTCACATATTCAGACACATGTTTATTAACATGATTGTGTATATTATGGTACGGCTAATATGCTGCTAAAATCCAACGACGAAAACATGAAAAAAGAAAAAAAAAAAAAACAGAAAAAAGAAAAAGTCCTAGATGCCGTGGCATAAGTCTCGTTAAACAGGAAACTCTGCTGCAAAGAATTAGTTTAAAGTAAATTCTAGACATTAGCATTCAGGTCCTGAGTGTTGATGCATATCTCTGGAGATACATTTCTTTTCTTGCTGTTTTTTGGCAGCCGGCAGAAAAAAGTGAAAAGACCCAAACAAGCAGGAGTCCACCCAATTAAGAAGTTATGAAACGAATGAAAAAAAAAGCACTAAAGGACAAAATACAAGTGTTCACAGGAGGACATGGTAAATTTAAAATATAAAACTCCTGAAAGCGCTCTATTAGCGTCGTTATAAATAATGTGTGTTTAAGTACAGCAGTGTTTGAGTAGTGAAGTGAGAAAAGTGTAGACGTCAGCCTTCGTTTATCCTTCCCTTTCAAAGTCGTACTTTACATCATAACCTTTCATTTCTTTCATTTTGCCTTTGAAATATTTGACCTGAATATGGTCTCATGGCAAACTGTCCTGCACACTGAGTAATCAGGACAACATTTCATGAAAAAGAGCAAAATAAAGATGAAAAGGTAAACCTGCCAGTCTCAGTGGCACATCAGACCATTACCATAATGAATGCTTCGAAATACTGGCTAGCAGGAAAAGTGTCATTTTCTTTCCGACGCCATTTGGGAAGACTTGCTTGGAGGCACAAATGGAAAAGTTCTGATTAATTTCATGGATAACTGCTCAATATTCTGTCCATGAGCAAACGCATCACTCGCTGGAACTTTATCCTCTATGGGCTGGCTGTGTCATATTACATTATTTTCCTCTGGATGTTTGTTCTGAGTGTTTGTGCAACATTATACAAATCTAATACGTGAATAAGATTCATGGCATATTCTAATGTTTACTATTAACTGTCTTACTGGGAATATGGCACAATATATTATGTGCACAAGTCCAGCACAAGGCTGCCATATAAATCTGCTGCTAGAAGTAACAGTCACCTCAAATTCACTAGAAATATTGGGCCTCATACATCAACCTGTGATACGAATGAAGATTTTTTTTTATTGGAAACATATCATTACAAAAAAAAAAACACCAACAACAACCTTTCATTCGACTGAGAACTTTAAAAAAAACTGCTTAAAATAATATATTTCTTAAAAATTTTAATTACATTTTAGTTTTTATTCTTGTTATTACTATCAAAGATTATTAAACCTTTTAATTTCTTAGGGACTAAGGGACTACAGCCAATGTAATAAAATGGTATAATATCCCATAGATTTCAGCATCTTCATTCTTCTAAGATTTGGCCTATTTAGACTGTTCAGGAAGTTAATGCACTATGTGACAAAACCAGGACTGGTCACAGTCATCAAGCAGATGTTCATGAAGTAACAGAGCACATATGGATTTTATGGTGCTGTCCGTACAAACGGCTTCGAGAAGCTGTTTTCTATCATAATAAAGACACCTACGGCTAATGTTTTGCCAATTGTCCAGACAGGACACCAGTTTTCTAGGCCATTACATCAGATAAGGATTGATGATGCAGGCATCAGAAGGACAAGACGATCAATAAAGGGATGCCTGTGTTCAGTAATTAAAAGGGAAATGAATCAGGCAGAAGTGTAATAGTATATCGAGTCAAGCAATTATACTGGAAATGCAATGCGACAAAAAAAAAATAAATAAAAAAAATAGTACAAAGAAATATTTTGAACAAAACAAAAAAAAAAAGGTCATTGTTTAAGTCTATAAGAAAATTAATATTGCTGGACCTATTAAACTGGAGGAATTATTCATTATTGCCTACAAGCTGCATAATGCAATCTAGCAGAGACCTCTTTCTCTGGGTTCCTGGGTAGTTGGTAGCATAGATTTACTGGTGTGATTACCAAAAGAGAAGAAGCTAAGATAAGGTTGTCTAGATTCCAGTGCAAGTGCTGATAGAGGAAGCTGCTTCTGCTAATGTTCTAATTATTTGCACATTTTATCTTCTAGTATATACTTATATATACAGATTACATCAATTAAGTGAACTACAGTTGTCCTCGTTTGTTTTCTTCACTGTGTCTGTGTGTGTGTGTGTGTGTGTGTGTGTGTGTGTGTGTGTGTGTGTGTGTGTGTGTGTGTGTGTGTGTGTGTGTGTGTGTGTGTTGTACCTGAAAGAAGGAGCTTTCACATAGAATATCATGGCAGATATCCAGATGGCACTGAGTGGTACTCTGGGAGCACTCTGGCTGTATCAGTGCATCAGGAGTGGGCACACTCAGCTGCCTCGCCTGGGCAAAAGACTTGATATAATGTGCTGCCACATTCCAAAACTGCAGGTCTGACTCATCACCAAACAGCCTGAGACAGAACAGGGTTGAGTTGAGTCAAAAGATTGTACCTTTTTTTTTTTTAAACCAAAGTCAAATGTTTCTATACACCTAGGCTAAAAAAATTCAAACTCAATTTTTCACAGCTTTATACAATTATCATACATTTCCTGTGTTAAATGAACTAAGGTGTCTCCTTTATTTCAAGAAGAAGTAAAAGCATTTAAATATTGATTTATTACACCTTGTCAGAACTTTGTATGTTCCTCATTAGTATTTGATGGCAGTGCGTTTTAATCGCTTAAGTAATTTGTGTCCCTTTCCTGCATGAGACAGTGTCTGTGTGTTCGGACAGGTGCTTGTTGTTGGAAATTGATTTTTCGAGGATTTCCCAATGTTACCAATTGTAGAAGAGACAGAGGGCCAATCAGAAGCTTCTAAAAGTCTAAATAGAGAGACGATATGGTGTATAAAAAATTCGGACCCACTGGAATTCTGACATATTGAATAAAAGCTGAAATAAATCCATCTCTAATAAAAAGTAGACTCATGCCAAAAGAAATGTTTGGCAGCATGAAATGTCTGGCATTTGAGGAAAAAAACTATGATTGAATATCTTTATCCTAGGTCAAGGGAAACTTGTATAATGCATTAACTGCTGAGAGAAAAAAAATGTTCCATCCAATTTCACCTGTAAGCTGAACTTAGTTTAATGCTAATAAAGTTGTGTTACATTGCTAGCATATATCTGCCCACATAGAAGGCTTGAAAACTGATTTATGTGAAGTTATAATTCATGTTTGAATGGTACTTTGAATGATGCAGTATTACTTAAAGAAAATACGGAGCAGTATATTTCCAGGATTCTTAACAGGCTGGCTGTCCAAAAAACAAAAGAATTGCTCAGATAAATAATAAAAAGAAGGAATGCTTCAGTTCACTTAAAAAGAAGGTAAGCCACAATAAATGAGGACAAAATCTATTTGTAAGATGAATGTTGTGTAGCTTTCAGGTGCTTATTATGTATGGTTTCGAGGTTGCATATGTAGGATGCAGACCTTCATGAGCATCTGAGTGTACAGCTGTAATAATGTGAAGAAATTGATGATGCTGATCTGTGATTTAGTGCTGAGAACAAAAAGAAGGTACAAAAATGATCCAATTACAGTTGAGGAGTGTGAGTGGCACCCTGAGGAAACAAAGAGACCACAAAGATTGAAAAAATTCAGCCTTTTGGTCAGAAAGACCATCTGATAGGTCTGAGAGGAGACTCAAATATCTCAGCATTTTACCGCCTGAAGTAGATAGACAGCATCTGGGGCTTTAAGAAACCTAAAGAAACCGCTTACAGCTTCACACCAAAAAGGCTTGACAAGAATTAGCCAGAGACTACAAAGAGTGGTCAATGGCTAGATGGGAAAAGGTGGTTTGAATCCAAAGTAATGAATCCAGATTTCTTATCCATAGAATTGCGTAAAGAAGAGGAGGAGAAGGAGGCTAAGAGAAAAGGTTTAACAAGTCGAGCATGGTCGGAAGGGACAAAAGTGGATGTTAGCCTGTACATTGATGCTTATATTGTTGTATCGGACAGAAATCTGAGCTCAAGACCAAACCTTGGACCCTGGAGCTATGAGGTGGCAAACTGAAGATGAATAAATATACATAGTTTAAAACCCAGTCCGCTCCTATTTTAATGTTTGTGCTCTTTTTCAGTCCAGACCACTGGCTTTGATTTTCGTAAAAAGTAAAAACGCCTACAACATTTTTTTTGGTCCAGCAGAATGTACTCATGTCCCAGGTCTCCACCATCATTTGATGGTTAGTGAGTTTTCTTCAAGACAACGCAAGGAAAATTGAGGGAGTGGTTTGAGGACAAAACTGTTCGGTAAGAAATGGCCATCTGATTAAATCCTACTTAGAACAACTGGATCAGCTGTTTCACGATGTACATACAACTGCCTTTATCCACTGTACTTTATCCACTGTACATACAACTGCCTTTATTATATATGTGTCTTATCAATGCCATTCTGTTTACACTGTGGAGCTTCTGCACTAGAACAAATTCCTCGTATGTGAAAACATACTTGGCAATAAAAATCATTCTGATTCTGATTCTCTGGACCTCTATATATATCAAACACTGACTTACCGGGACACTAGGAGGCAGCGTTGAAGCAGATTGAGCTCTGGGTCCTGGAGTACGCTTTTGATGTCACTGCCAAGAATATAATACACAGCAAATCTAAGCACGCTCACTTACACACAGTAATTAAACACACACACAGACATTTCTTCAGCTGTCTTCTCTTCCTTTGAAGTCTACAGTATAATACTTCCATACTTTATTACAGAAGTGAGGAAGATGATTAAGAATCGCCTTGCTTTATAGACCTGCTATAGGAAAAGAAAAACAATCAGGTATAAAGCTCAGATTCCTTAATAGTGAGAAAATGAGGTGCCCGTTTCATTCTGTGGCTGATTAGAAACCATTACTCACTTGGACAAGGAGTTCAGCTGCTCTTGCACCAAGCCTTTGATTTCGTCCTTCTCTTGGTAGTCTCTGGAACAAACAGGAAGTTCACAAACACTATGACTTCTTAGATATTTTGAAGTCCAAACTAACATTTTCTTCACAGACCAGAACATTCAGATGTTTTTTAGACCAGTGGTTTCCATGAAGCATAAGGCAAACATCTGTGCTTTTATTGTGTTCCTTGGATCCAATCGCTACTCACTATTATCAGTGTGATTATATTCATTAATGCATGAATTGGACAGGCTTTTACCTATCCAAAGGTCGGTCTCTCTCTCTCTCTTTTGCTCTCTCTCTCTCTCTCTCTCTCTCTCTCTCTCTCTCTCTCTCTCTCTCTCTCTCTCTCTCTCTCTCTCTCTCTCTTTTGCTCTCTCTCTCTCTCTCTCTCTCTCTCTCTCTCTCTCTCTCTGGGATAGTTATTTCTTCTTCTAAGTTTTAAAACATGGCTGGATGTTGGATGGCTGTATCCAGGTGTCTCAGAGGAAGCACATGTTGAATTTGCCTTCATCCTCTCTGGTTCTTAGTGAGTTGGTGCATGGGAGTAAGCAGGTGACCATTTTTGTGGTCTAACATGCTAACCTGATAAAAAGGTCATGGTAAAAGAATAAAGACGACTTGGTAGTACTGACTACTGATTATGTTTAAAACCAAAGCATAACTAGAACTGTTACTCAATTTCATGAGCTCTATTGTGCCAATAAATAGTGAAAATTTGATTGCACATATTGTAGCAAATTGTAAACAATTAAGCGTTTTAAATAATAAATAAATCATTTAAGTATTACACGTTAATGTATGAATGATTGGATATTGGAGATTGTGACATCAAGTGACATTATGCTTGTAACTACTTTTGTAACTACTTTAAAGCTGTCTAACTGAAGGTTCCATTTTTTAAACACTTTCTGAAGCTCATTCTTGCCACAGCACTTACATTTCTTACTGTGAGACAGTAGAAAAATACATCCTAAAAGTTAACCAAGCTTTTCTGAACCTGAATGCTGAATAGAAAGCTCTTTCTCTGCACTGATAACGAGCGCCATCTGGAAAAGTTATAGCTACCATTTATTTAATATTTCTTCCAAGCAGGACTAAAAAGGTCCAGCAGCAGCCAAGGGCGGTTTTGACTTCCACTGTGGATACTTCAGATAATTCATTTTGCAGAAAATACTTGAGGTAAACAAAAACAAAGCAAAGTCGATAATGGCTACACAAGGTTGAACGAGTGGTGTTGGTGCAGTTTAATCACGTTTAACACTCACACTTGAGTGATGTCCATGGTGAAGGTTCCGGACCAGGGCTGCAGCAGGAGGAAGGCCTTCAGGGTGAGAGCAGCACGCGGGAGCAGCAGATACGGACACCACACTGGATCTGTGAGAGGGCATATGAAAGAGATCTATTGAGAGCTCACATTAACATGCATCAAGAGACATAAAAGTGCTCAATTGTCACTAAAGATTTGTATTACCAGTTACAGTGGGTTGTGGAGCAATTATGCACCTCAATTAGCCTTCAAGTACATTTAATGGGTTTTTGTAAGGTGTTACTTCTTTAGTGGCTTGTTAGAAGAGCACATGTTTCGGTGATGTGATAACGTGCACTAAAAGAAAAACAATTTGAGGGCTTATTACAAAATGAACCCATTACACTTTCACTATGGTGTATGGTGTTCACTGAACAAACTGAAAGCTAACTGAGGTTTTAGATATCTTCAGACAGACTGAGTGCATTCACTGCTGTGGTTGTTAAACCGGCTCCTCAAAGTGTGTGATCTTTGCAGGAAAGACATCGAAACACTGTTACAATGTCTGTTTTAGTGAAATACATTTACATTTTCTTAATAGACAGGTGTCAATGTACATTCCTTTTATACTGGCTTTGAGAATCCAGCTCTATTGACATCCAACAACCAGCCCACCACAGATATACAGTACGGTTACAACATATACAGACAATAATACTGTGGAAAAAGATATTTTTGGTTCACTGTAAAACATGTAGGAACTCATCAGACTCACATGGCAGCACCTCAATGCATAAGATCATTCGAAGTCTTGCACTTCTGTTATGGGCCACAAAGTGAACAAACATTGCCTGGTCTTCCTCTAACCTGCTTTTCTGCTCACCACGGTTGTAAGTAGTGGTTATTGCCATGCTATTTGTAACCTTCCTGAACCTTGCCATTCGTCTCTGACTTCTCTCATCTCTGAGACATTTCTGCTTGAAGAACCCCTTGCTCATTGGCTTTATTGTTCAAACTCTAGCCAGTCATGTTGTGCATGACAATATCACAAGATCAGAAGCTTTTGGGTATTATAAAAACATTGTTTGGCACAAACATCCATGCTCAAAGTCTCAAAGACCTGCACGCATGTTACATGCACTGATTGGCTGAGCTGATAAAGTGGCTGTAATACTGTCAGATCATTTCTAGAGTTGGCACACCTTCTGAAACTTGAAAATGCACAGACACGTACCTGTTAGGTCTTGCTCGTCCATCCTATAGCTGGCAGATTTCATGGCCATCTCCAGCACACGGACACAGCCATCATCTGAGGCCAGGACCACCTTATCTGATGTACACCAATCGATGTCCAGAATACGGTAACTCACATTCCGACCCACTCTGATGCTGCTCACCATCTGTACCTGCAGAAGTATATAAACGGGAATTGAAATAATAATTTCTCCCAGAAATTAAAAAATTATTTAAACAGTAAGGACAATTAGGTACTTTAATGATCATCGTAAAATGATCAGTACTTTAATCATCTCATTATCATTAGCAAAATAATTGATTTAAATTTTGTAGTGCATTAAAATTAAATGCTATAAAACATTCTTATGCATCTAAATTACTAGAATTTATCTTTCTTTACTTTATTTAATATTAACTAAGGAGCATGTGCATCCTGTTACAACCGGCTTCTATATTCGGTGTGAAGGCTTGGGTGTGTGTCAGACTAAAGCTATGTTGTCAAGAGAGCAGTGATGCGATTCCACTGTCTTTCTGGAGACATGTGTGCGTGTGTGTCTTGGGGACACACTGACAGCCTGGCACTGTCCTCTAGAGAGGATGTCTCCACAGACTAATGAAGCCTGAGACTCCATTTCCACAATCCTGGCCAAAAAAATACTGCACCGGTTGCACCGGTTTGTGCACCTCTGATTGCATTATTCACAAATTTGCGTTCAAAACATCTTCAGTTCCGCATTGGTACATTCTGAATTCTAGGTTGTTTCAGAAACTTTGGAAACATTCCTTTGCGACTGTGGCTCGTGTTGGCAAGATTGCATCACATAATTGCTGCAGATTTGTCAGCTACAAGTTCATTCTGTATTCTGTACCACAAAGGTGCCCTGTGGGATTCATATGTGATGGTTGTGGAGGGATATGTTCATGACATTGCTGCTTTGTGACATGCTGCATGTTTACACTGCAGGTAGCCGGTATAAGATGGGTAAATTCTGGCAATGTTCAGCAAAAATTGTCAGACAAGATGTGGTATTCATATGGAATTTTTGACATGAATGTGTGCAAGGTAAACATTCGCCACACCATCAGCTTTAACTGTTGACACAATGTAGGTTTAGTTGATGGATTCATACTTTTGGTGCCAAAGTCTGACTGTGTGATTCATGAGATCTCTTTTTCCAATCTTTACCTGTCTTTCTATACCTGTATATTTTGACCCCATGACCTCGGTCATGTCAGATATCTGTTCTTGCTATCAGGACATAAAACCAATGTGGCCTTCGGTTTCTTCTGAGATTCATTATGCTGTGCATTGACATGTCTTTCCGCTCAACACAGTTGCAAAGAGTAGCTCTTTAAGCTACTTTAAGTTACTCGAGCCAATCCAGCCATACATACACATCCTTCTGCGAAAGCAAATACACCTTCAGAAATTATGAAATGAAATGTTCTCCACATTTAAAAAACACACTCAAAGTAAATATTTGTTGTGACATTCATTGGAGTGCATTAAAAAAATATAGTCAGGTTTTCTATCATGAAAAATCTGCCACAGTCCTTCTTCTGGAGACTTTGAATATTGCTTTTTTTTATTGTTTGAAAGAGTGGTCATTACAATTCAGTTGGAAATGAAAAATGTCTGGAAATGAAAAATGTTTTTACTGACCCAATAATGCAGAAGTCATAAAATAAACATCCAAGATGAAATTTCTTTTTGAAAATAAAAAAAAAATGATTGGGACTTTTGCACAGCATATATAATTCTTACCTGAAATGTAATCAAATTGACCTGAAGTGAACTTGCAGTGTACAATCCTCTCTAGTATACAGATATATACAGATACAAACTTCAGTTTCAACTGAATCAATTACAGAGAAAATAGGGCTCAATTTTCCACACAAAACACGAGCTGACAATCTGTTTTCTATTTTCTATTCAACTCAAATGATTCAAAGTTCTTTATCCATCAGACAAGCTGAACCTCAGGCTTTCAACACCAGTATAAAGTGGTGGCTCAACTGGTTAAGGCTCTGGGTTGTTGATCGAGGATTGGGGTTCAAGGCCCAGCACAGCCAAGCTGCCACTGCTGGGCCCTTCAGCAAGGCCCTCAAAGCTCCCTGCTCCAGGGGCGCTGTATCATAGCTGCCCCTGCACTCTGACCCCAACCTACTCAGTTGGGGTATAGAAGAAAAGAATTCCACTGTGCTGTAATGTATATGTGGCAATAATAAAGGCTTCTATGCCCTGTTCTATTCTATATTTCTTTCTTTTTATGCTAAAAGAACCGCATTATCACTCATAAGCAGCCTACAATTGCTTTTTTTTGACTATACAACACTTCTTCCTAAAGGCTCTACTTCTGGAACTCTGACGGATATGAAAACAGAAAGTGGCGAGACTGAAGGAAACGGCTAACAACATCCACACTGTAACAAGCTGAAATGGACACTAAATGGATAAAATATCTTCTATCCTCTGCAAAGCTTTTAGAGTATTTGGAAAAAAAAAAGAATAAAAAATTTACTACAAGGTGGGTGGATCAATCAATATCACTAAATTACAGCTGTATAAGCTGTCTTCCGGACCTGATTACAGGAAGTCAGCTGCCTTTGTTGTAAATAGCACTTTACTTCAGGCACTGCCTGGTACCTTTGGATATGCGGTGCACAAAGAAATAGATGTGAAAACAGTCGCTGAAAAAAATGCAGTAGTCTAAACCAAAGGGTTTTAAAATGCTCTGTCAGGGAATGCTTCAACTATAACCTAAATTCCACTGAGCCTCTGGGTAGAGATTAATTTCATCAATTTCACAATATAACATTAATACTAGGGCTGGGCGATTTGGCCTAAAATCAAAATCTCGATTAATTGAACATTTTAACTCGATTACGATTAATGAACGGTTATTTTATTTTTATTTTTTTTTGCCCTCATAGTTCACTGACAAGTTTTGTTTAGTAAATATGCTCACATATTACAAGTGAGAGATTTTTGAATGAAGGGTGCATTACTTGATTTTAAAATAATTGAAGGAAACACACACTATCTACTATCTATGATTATTTATTGAACATCAATGTTGAACAACTGAAATTAAAGCACACATTGCCTAAAACGAACAGTCACTTTGTTTTTATAAAAAAAGTAAAAATGAATAACTTGCACTTTTGGAAACAAAATACATTATTTTCAATGTTTTTCATATTCATGTCGAGCATGGAGAGCTTAAACACTCAGACAACTGAGCAACAAGAGCAGCTTATACCAAAGAAAAACGCAGTCTCCGTCGTTTGGACACATTTTGGCTTCAGTAAGGATGACATTGAACAAAATGAAGTCAGATGTAGACACTGTAGAAAAACAGTTTCGACGCCCAAAGGTAACACCACCAATTTGCCGTATCCATCGACATGTCGGCGGAATAACATAACGTAACGGAGGAGGGTCACGTGACTCCACACACGGTATTGTTTTTAATGGGAAAGTAATTGAAATAATCGACCTGGAAAAATTTGATCGATTATAGGTTCTGAATGTCGATTTCGATTACTTTTCGATTAATTGCCCAGCCCTAATTAATACTGTGATACGTTTGTGTCACTTTTTCTGAGGTACAGAGTCATGATATTCAATGTTCTTAAATAAAAAAATTTAAACTCTGGTTAGAATATGCTAATAACAAATAAAGTTTAACATTTTAATTTGGATTTTTTCCCCCCTGAGACGATATAAGGGAAGAATCTAGATTCAGAAGGAAACATCAGATATTGTGATTATAAAGAGCTTTAAAGCAATTTGTGTGTATGGTCATCAGCGTAATTTCTGACTTCTTTATAGTTTTAACAAATTCCTTCCTGACAAAACCATCAAATGTTCAACGACGGAGATCCCAGCCGCCACCATCGTCCCAAGTGTTCCTATCCACAGCAATCCTATGCATCTCCAGGTTGTCCATCCTATATATTATATCTCCTAGAAATGTACTCCTCACTGGTGTAGTCTATGTGATATATACGCCGTATACCCACTAGGAAAGGCCAAAGATTTCCGTATACCCACTTAAAAAGCGTGAGGATACGTAACAATATCGTTTTGTGACAGAACTTTCATTCATAAATTCACCCCGTCTGTGTTGTGAACACAGACTGTGGTTGCGATTGCGAATCACTAACGTTTTTGGACCATTGGGGCTTCCGTGGCCTATGACCTGTTCTGAAGCTTTGTAAACTACCAGTTCATTCAGTTCATAATATTCTGCAATGAAAGAGTGTTGGTGATAGAACTGAACAAATGTTTATTGTTCACTCTTAAATGTACATTGAAAATTGACAGCTGATAAAACCTGTGCTCCAGGTCCCATATTCATATAACATTTAAGGCTAAATGTAGCTCTTAAAGGTATAAAGTTCACCCAAAAATGAAAATTGTGTTATTTCCTCACCCTCAATTTGTTCCAAAACTGTACGAGTTTCTTTCTTCTGTTTAACACAAAAGATGATATTTTTAAAAATGTTGGTAATCAGACAGTTGGCAGCACACACTGACTTTCATAGTCTATATGTTTTCCTACTGTGAAAGTCAATGGGTGCTGCCAACTGTCTGATTACCAACATTTTTCAAAATATCATCTTTTGTGTTAAACAGAAAAATAATAAAATATAAAAAAAATAAAATAACACAATTTTCATTTCTGGGTGAACTATACCTTTAAGAGCTACATTTAGCCTTAAATGTTATATGAACATGGGACCTGGAGCACAGGTTTTATCAGCTGACTGTCTTTTGTTGCTTATAATAAATTGGAATGTTGATAACACATAAGCAGTCTTTAATAATGCTCTCAATTACATGTAGATGCATATTTTATGCATTAGTGAGTGTGGTGGTGCCTATGGGGTGTCGCTCTAGGATGGGTGCGTATGAGGCTGAGAGGGGAAAAAAAGAAATCACAGTATACTCACTACAAAAAACTAGACAACACCACTGGTACTCCTATTACTGTGACTATATCATTTTGGTATATTGCCCACAATATTTAAATATCTGGGTAAAAATTGACCTAATATCTATAAGATCTAAGGAATTAAACCAGCAACTTTGATTAGAGCAACAAAAGTAAAGACCCCCTGACTACGCTTCATGAACACCTTGAGTCTATTTTCAGAACTTCTGAAGTGATAACAAATCATCATCGAGTAAGCGTGTTACTTAAAACGAAACAAAGTTCATTATCAGGCCATCAGAAATGTCAAATAAATAATTTCCTCAGAAATGCTAATTAGATTCGAAATGGTTTGCACTTTTATCTTGCTATGACGTTTCAAAACCAGGGTTTTACAACATAGCTTCACATCATTAAAAAGTACATATGCTCTAAAGAAGGCTATCTGGACAGAGTCAGTCTAAACATCACCTTAGAATCCAAGCTATTAGACAAAACAAGACAGGAGTTTTTTAGTCTTGCGACAACCATCCCCCTAATCCAGAGCAGCGCATTGAAATCTACGGCAAATCACTTATTGAGAAAGAAGTTCAGGCCAGTATCAGCATCAGGATTAGCATCAGCCTTGATTTGGCAAGCTATAAGGATTATGGTATGTTTAACAGGAAGAAGAAAAGAACAAGCTTACCTCTTTGGTATCCCACACCTCAGCTCCGTCAGTGTACATCACCAGTAGCTTTTGGTTGCCCTTTCCAGGAGCGAAGCGGATCTTCTTTACCCATCCTCGGTGTGTGGGTATTCCCCTAAAGAAAAAAAAAAATTACAGACTATATTTTTCACAAAAAACTGCATTTTATTCCATCAACAAATAGCAGTGTCTATTAAAAAACTCAAAGTACCATATCAAAACTATTATTGTGATTGTACCAAACACACCATAATTCATAATTCATTTCTTTATGAAGTGACCCCAAAATGCCACAATCAAGATCATGTCTTATAACTAGGTAATTTTGCAATGCCTTATTAAATGGACAAGAGCTTTCTTTTTGTTTTTTTCCACCCACCATCTTCTATACAGTAAATACTATTAAAAAACTGAAAACAGGAATAGAAGGTAAACTGAATAAATCTAAAAAGCACTCTTGCCTTGATAAACGAGCTTTTAGATCCCAGAAATTCAGGTTTCCATCCACATCTCCTAGTACCAGCGTGTCTCCCTTCCACGCGATGCAGGCAATGCTGCCCATGCTCCCCTGCAATACACAACAGATCCATTTTAGTAAAAGTGCCTCTAAAGAAAAGTGGATAAAATATTCTGCATAAATATGAGCAAAAACAACAGACAAAAAGGATTACGTGTCTGGCGTTAAAAGATAAACGTATAAACAGGACCTCAAATAAAAAAAAAAAAAATAAGATTAAAATTTAAAATCAACCACCTTCCCCAGATCCCACAATCAGACCATTGTTACCTTCCCCAAGATGGTCAACCAATACTCCAAGAGCAAGACATGTACCATCCAAGCAACAAAAGGTCTCTCTCACATTGTCTAATTTTAATGTTTGAACTCATGACCATCAGGGTTTAACTGAACAACAATTGTGTGCATGGAAGGGCTGCATGGAGAAAGCAACCACTCTGCAAAAAAGAATTGCTGCCAATCTGCTCTTTGTTAAAAATCATGTAGACAAGCCATAAGGCTATCGGAAAATGTTTTGTGAACAGATGAGCCCATCTTTTGGCTTAAATGAGAATTGTTATATTTGGAGAAAGGAAAACACAGCATTCCAGCAAAAAACCTTATCCCACCTATGAAACATGGTGGTGGCAGTATCATGGATTGTGGGCCTGTTGCCTGCATCTGGCCCAAGACAGTTTGCCATCATTGATAGAAAAATAAATACTGAATTCTACCAGCAAATTTGACAGGAACATGTCAGGATATCAGTCCACGAACTGTAATCTCAAAAGAAAATGGGTCATGCAGCAAGACAGTGGCCCTAAGCTCGCAAGATGTTCTATCAAATAATGGTTAAAGCAGAAGAAAGTTTATGTTTAGGAATGGTCAAGTCAATGTCCTTAATCCAATAGAAATATAGTACATGGACCTGCAGCAAGCATGTAACGAGACCCATCAATTTTCCAGAGTTGAAGATGTTCTGTTCTGAGGTATGAGCCAAAAATCCTCTAAGCCGACATGCAAAACTGATCAACAGCTACTAGAAATGTTGAGCTGCACTTAATGCTGCACAATGGGGTTAGACTAGACACTGAAAGCAAAGGTTCACATACTTTTGCCACTTGGAGATATACTGTATAATGTATAATATCATTTTCAAGCACCAATGTGTATCTTGCAACCTCAGTCATGTATAGAAGTTATGTAAACTTCCTTCTGTATTAAACTGCACTTGTTCCCTGCTACCCGTCGTGTACAAGAAGCACGGAAGCAGCATCTAGATAGGAGGTCTGACATGACACTTGGTAGATCATTAAATCTTTTAGAATGCAAAGATCACAAATTGTACCACGGTGGGTTTCCGTTTGTTTGTTTATTGCCATCGATTTTCCTTGGGATGAAAAGAGTAACATGAACGAAGAGGCACTGGTTCACCTCTGCTGCACTCATTAGCATGCACAAATGTGTCATTAAACACTGCAGTCACATCTGCTGCTGAGACCATTTCACTCTTCGTTATTAACTGATGCTTCTATGCAGATGTCTGCTTGTTATTGTTTGTTGGATTATTCAGAGATTTACTTGCTTTAAGATACTGCTACTATAGGTTCCACAACGTTCTTGAATAGCAAAGTTGACATTTTTAAAATCTCTTTTTCAAATGTACAGAATAACTTTTATTAGTAGCATGATGGTTAAAAAAAGAAAAGTCTTTTTATGTAGACACTTGATGAGGGCTTTAATAATTTGTAATTATTCATTAATATTTGTGCTTTGACCTAGCCTACTAGGGGAAATGTATTCATAGAATAGTCAATGTTGCCCCTAATTCCAAAAAAAGAAAGGTTTTTCCACCACATACTGTAAGTATTTCTAGCTTCAAACCCAGTTCTGCTCTCTGCTCCCCCAAGTACTTGTTTATTGCCATCTAAAATTTGGAGGCGTTATACCATAAAATTCTGTGTAAAATTATCCAGAAGTGAAAAAGTCTCACAACAGTGAGACGGTGAAAGCCAACAGTGTCCTTGCAGCAATAAAATAATTAGTTTCTACTGATTGACTGACTATCTGTCAAGTTGATTTTCATTCTGCTGGGGGACTGGAACTGGTAAAAAGTTTTGGGATAAGTAAATTCACAAACAGTCCTTGATTGTTGTATATACACTCATGAGGAAACTGTTACAAAGACATACTCATACTGAGTGGGAAGCCTCGTTTGCTCTCAAATCATTGATGCCATGGAAACTTTCCTTTGAGTCTATGAATGTATACTGGGGCATCAATGAGGTAAAGGATGCTTGATTGTTACTGAAGGGCCGAGTGCAGACCAATACAATATTCTCTGCGACATTATGCCACCAGCAGCCTAAACTCTTGACACAAGGCAGGTTGAGTCTAAGAATTCATGCAGATACTGCCACTTTCTGACCCAACCAGAAATCTCTTTCCAGTCTTCACCTGTCCAGTAAGCCTGTGCTTAACCGCAGCTTAAGATCCTTGTTCTTGACTGGCCACTGAGATCATCATTTTCCCCAGTCTGATGTTTGAGATGCTGAAGCTCTTAAACTGCATCTCCATGATTTCAGGCATTGCTTCCACATGATTGGCAGATTGCCCATTGCTCAATACCCAATTATATCAATAATTCATATGAATGGCATACGAATACTTTTAAACTAGTGAAATATCCACATCAATACTATTATAATGTGTTTCCAATCCTCTTTACAGCATCTCAATGAAACTATTTTCCTTTTCATCTGCTTGAGTTGAGAGATTTCTGATTTCAAACTTCAATGCTTCATTAAACTGAAAGGATTTGGTCTGCCTCGATTTTTCTTTATGATAACCTACTGCTTTTACTTTCTGAACAACGTTTTCCTTGCTCTGTCAGAACCAGAGCTTTTTTTCCCAATCCAACTGGACATGAAAAGAAAATTCTATACAAATGTGTGGGGAAAAAAAAACTGTCAACATATTCTTTTCTTGATATCATTGTCATCTTGTTATCATTATCAACCACAAGGGCAGTGGGTTATTCTACACACATAAAGCATCAACCCTGGGCATCAATCCATAAAGACATACTGTAAATATACAGCTTAGTGGTAGTGTATCTATACAACTAGACTACAATCATTAAACATTTCAGTACTTATCTAAAGCAGAAAAAAAGGGATAATGTGTTCAATCAGTTTTCAGGAATAACACCGCACGATCCAATTAACTTGGGTTAAAAATCACGTAACATAACTTCTCAAAACATTTAGGGCAGTTAAATAGGCACATTAATGCAGACTATTGATTGCAGTCCATGATTGCACGACATCTAGAAAGATGAGCCACTTAGTGACACATTTATTTTTTTGCCAGCCAAAATGGATTTTTTTTTTCCAAAATGAAGTCATCCGTACTGTATTTCGATGGAATTTAACAAGTATGGTGTTGTAAATGAGGACTTGATCAACACGTAATCAACATGTGATGCCACAGCAGCAAGGTGAGAAATGTATGACCATAATAGAGCAAACAAATATGGGAAAGGGGCAATGGTAGTTCAAATGGTCAAGGCTCTTGGGGGTCAAGCCTAAGAACCACCAAGATGCCACTGTTAAGGCCATGAGCAAGACTCAGCTCAAGGGGCGCTGTGTCATGGCTGACTCTGTGCTGTGACCGCTACAGGAATGGGTGCAGAAAAGATTTTTACTGTACTATAATGTACATGTGATGAATAAAGGCTTTTTCTTCTAGGAGAAGTAGACTTTTCTGAAAATGTTTTTTTTTTTTCTTTGTTTGATTGTTAGAGAAGGGAAGCAAAAAAAACAAAACTGTTACATTAACAGCTTGCGTCATGTTACAGAAATTGAAGAATTGATAGCCTGGACACATAATCTGCCTGTCCGGGGAAGTCCACACCAGTGATTTGTCCACTCTCGTTGTGTGATTTATGTTATGTTCACATGGCTGGAGGTGTAAACTGGTATGAAATTGCCAAGCCATTCACACACCTTTGTACACAGATGATGTCCAAAATGTCAATCCCGTCTATCAAGTTCAATGAAGAAGTGACAATTAGCAACTCCAAATTGAGCAGCTGAGGAAACTCGTAGACTGTTCAATCCTCCGCGTCTCAGAAATCAGCACGACAGAAGAGGTGTTTAATCCAGGTTTGAAGTCACAACACCGGAGATGAAAATGCACTAAAGCGCTAAAGCCATAGCACTTTACAGTATTCTCAAAGAGAACCGACTGCCTGTTTTACATTCATGAGTTATAGAATAATAAAGTGACTTTACAAGCCTTATTCAAGAGCGGGTTGTGTGGTAGGCAGTGTTGTGAGCACAAGTTGATGTTAATGTAAATCTCTCTTCCTATATTGTGAGCTGAGACAATAAATAATAACTAAATAATAACATAATGCTGGATGTTGTAATTAAACCAATCATCAATCAGTTCAAAATATCAAGCAATCATTTGCATTGAAACGCTCCAAAAGAGCTGAATGTCTTTTCCTAAGTAGCTCTATTCCCTAACCGACACTCTAGGAAATGCATTATGGGCCAGCCATATGTTTTAAACACTTTAGAGATATATTGAATCTTAATTAAAAATCTATCAACTAGGAAAAATTTTGTTTGTGTTTTGTATTGTGCGTTTTTTCCCTCACTTCTTGTCCTTCTTGCCAAGAACTTTGTGGCTATTTTACAAGATCTCTTATGTCTCACTTCAAATTCCAAGCAGGGAACCAACCCAAATAATGGGTGCCAGGCCCAGATATCAATAGAAAAGGTGCAGGAAAGAAGAGCAGCTGTGATAACCTGTGCCAAATTAAATGATCCATAGTGGCAACCAATAATGAAAGGTTATATTATAATTATATGGTTCATTTTGCTTAAAGTTTCTGATTTCAGACTCCTTTTGCATCTCTGCTTCATTAGATAAAAATGATTCTTCGATTTGTCTTTATTATAACCCGCTGATCTATTCATGAACTACAACTATTACCACCACTAAAGTAGCTCTTCTGTGGGATCAGACCAGATGGGCTAGCCTTCACTCCCCACGCTCATCAATAAACCCTTGGGTGCCTATGACCCATGATCACTGAATGTCCTTCCTTGAACATTTTTTTTAGGTACTAATCACTTTGTACAAGGAACACCCAAGACCTGCTGTTTTGGAGACCTTCTGACCCACTTGTCTAATCATAACATTTCGGTGCTATTCAACGTAGCTCAGATCCTTTTGCTTGGCCGTTTTTTCCTGCTTCCAGCAAATCAACTTAGAGAACTGACTGTTCTGTTCACTTGCTGCTAATATTTCCCACCCTTTGAGCGTCGCTATACTGAAGAGATTCTCAATATTACTCACATCAGTTTTATGGCTGACCAGCATAAGACAACAGGACAGTAAAAAGGAAAAAAAAAAATTTCCGAAGCAAAATAAAATGCTGGGACTTGGCAAATTGCTGTGGTATAACGGGCGTGCTGTTACCGGACAAATAATGATAATAATGACCGTCACTTACATCAGGGGGGATGCGTGCTCCTTCCTTCACGGTGTTGCCCTCCACAGTGATGTGGAAGACCTGACCGTCCGTGTCAGTGAACACAAAGTGCTCGCGTGCGGAGATGCCCTGACTAGTCTCAGCCTTGCTCTCTGCATCCTGCAGCAGACTGCAAAGGAAAGGAAACACAGATCTAACACTGTTTAGACATCTGAGCTTTCTGCTCACTGTCAACTGTCAGGCAAGAATCAGAAGCCTAGCGTAATAATATCGAGAGTGGGATTTGAGGTCTGAATAAATCATTTCATCAGTCATGTATGCTTCTTTTTTTCCACCTTCAAGATCTTATGAGCAATAAAAACACACGACAGTGATTCTATATTGTCTTCCAAATATCCATGTGTATTTCCATATTTTTCTTCAAATAAAATGCGATCCTTACCACTATTCCTAAACTACCCTGCAGCATTTAATCTGCATTTAATAACAATGAAGAGCTATGAGTGCTGAACTTGCAAGAATATATAAAAATCTATTATTTTTTTCACTCAAATAATTAATTTATTTCCAAAGACCCCAGACAAGACATGCTGCCCTGTGCACACTGTGTGGTCTGTGTAGGCTATACGGAGCAGCTGCTTTGCTGAAAGAAACTGAGGGATGGTTTAAAAAAAAAAAAAAAAAGTTGCAGTAAAATATTTAAAGACACAACCACACAAAGTGAGCAGAGGCCCATTGCACATTCGCTGAGAAGGGAAGTCAGAACTGAGACGACTCAAAACAGAGAGAGAGTAGTGAAGCAGAACGAACCTCCCTGTCATTGAGCAAAAGCTACAGACACGCTGCTTCACTAAATACAAGACCAGTGTTCATGGGTTGCGCATGAAAGCTCAAGAGCAGGAAAGTTTAGTCTCTCTTCACCATAACAAATATCTGACAAATTTGCTGAACAAAGATTGAGGGGAAAAATAAATTGCCTCCTATTGCTATCTGTATTTGTTTAGAAAATGTTATCTGTTCATCCTAAATACTTTCTTTACTCTGAATTTATTCATGCTGAATATTTGTATTTGGTTTTATAGATACTATGGAATAATAATAATAATATTAACAATAATAGTTGTGATTCCAGACAAAAATTCTATATTACAACATAAGTGTTGCAGTGCATTATGGGTCTTATATGGACACCATTAACAATGTAATAATATGTGGACATTATGTTAATAATACGTGAGCTGGTGACACTGCTTTCTAAGAGCTCTGCTTTCAGACAGTGAAATGACAGCTGTTGGAACGAATTCATGCAGAGTTTGCCGAATGAATAATGCAGCGTGGGTTACAAGCTGAGAGCACACAAATAATGAGACACAACAGATTACAGGGCTAGTCACTAGCTACCAGGATGATCTCTGAGCACTGACCTGATGACGGAGGATTCGACATTGCTCTGCTCAGCGTCCGACAGCGTGGTCTGTCTGGCCATGGCCTCACGCGCTGCCATCTGTTTCTTTTTTAGACTTTTCAGGTTGTGAGAGGGAGACCACTCCTAAACACATACATATACACACAAACAACATCTTTTGAGGACCTTCTGTTGTCATGCTCAGTTCATTTATAGTAAAGGTTTCTTCCTTTACCGTCTAAGGGAGCTTTTCCTTGCCACTGCTGCCTGAGTCACCTCTGACTTGCTCATTGGGGATAAATACATACAAACTATTCATCATTTTTGCCTTAGTAAACAAGAAGGAAACTTTTTGACTCGAGTTAAACTTGAGGTAAAAGTGAGGTACGTTTTTCTCATCCGGCATTAGACTAGTGAAGTAATGACTTAGGAATTACCAGAACACATGACAAAAAATTTAATTTATAAGTTTTATTATTTATTAGTTTGCTTTCTCAGACACTCCAGCTTGACTAATAAACACTAATCTTTCATGTGCACTATTCTCCTGGAATAAATAGAATTTGAAAAACCTTTACATTCATATTCCATCCTGTATGCTACTGAACCCTTGGGAATCTTGTACGTTGCAAATTTAGTGTAGCTTTTTCCTGGATTATCATTCATGTTTATAGTCCTAGAATCAGAATCAAAACAAACGTTTACTTAAAACCATATATGAAAGATTGATTGAACAATTTCCCCCAAATTTTCTCCAGATGGTCGCAATTCCCACTCATAAAGTCAGCTCTCCCAGAACACACTTAAAAGAAAGTGCAGTCTAGCCTATTCCGAGTAGATGAAATCACAGACACTCATGATTGGCTAGTGATGATGTGATTGCCTGAGAGGTGTTTTACAAGGTGTTGGAGGTATTGGTAGGTGGTATGGCATTACTTTCTCCTCTCGTCACAGATGGCTTCGTCAGGAAATCACACGTTCGATTGTGTTTTTATTTTTTGTGGTACTTGAAAGCTACAAGTCCCCATAAATCAAAGATGAGTTAACCATCTAGAACTTTCTTTATTTGTTCATTTATTTTGGCTTCAAAACCAACAAAACTGATTTCGCCTTCAACCCATCAGCAAAGAGCTGCAATGCAGCGTGAAAACACCCCGGAAGTGGCAACGAGTGGCAGCAGGGTTAGAATTCAGTCTCTGATCATTAGAGGACAGCAGTGTGCATATCTGCCCAGAGGGTGCAATCAATATGGTAATGAGCAGGCTGCAATCTAGGGAGAGGCATTAATTATTAACATTATTGTGGTGCTTATTTGCTGGAATTCACTCATGTTGTTACACTGTTTACTGGCCCTGTGGTAAAAGCTGAACAAAAAAAACCCACAATAAACAAAAATACAACAAATCTCCTGCTCTTTATGAGTTTTGCTGTCAGTTGCTGTCTTGCTTCTGGGTTTCCAGGCAGTTTTCTCAAAATGATTATATGAAGTGGGTGCACAAATTACTCACTAGACACACAAATTAAACAAACACACAGACACACACACATTACCAGTGCGGTAACTGAGGGGAAGCTCTTGGCCATTTCACGCAGCAAGGTTCCTGTGCGCACATCCCAGAGTTCCAGGGGTTTGTCTTTGAATACCACCACCAGATACTGCCTACAGAGCAGGCCGCACAATGACACACAAACACACAGAAACACAAAAAACAGTTCAAATTAACAAATTTTCAGGTATGTAGTGTAATATGAGGTCATAAATCACACCCTGCTTTGTAAGGACATTTACTGTATATAGAGAATATAGACAATATATCCATCCCCTCCATGATTTAACAGAGGTTTTATCTGATTGCTCTCGTCAAAAAAAAAGCTCGATTGTTCTGCACCTTTCTGCAGAATTTGCAACAAAACGCAATATATATATATATATATATATATATATATATATATATACACACACACACACACACACACACACACTTACAGTATATATACGTCTATACCTTATATATGTATTGTATGTATGTATATATATATATATATACATACATTCATATATATACACACAAACATATATACACATATACAGTATACAGTATCTCACAGAAGTGAATACACCCCTCACATTTTTGTAATTATTTTATTATAACTTTTCATGTGACTAAAAAAATGACTTTGCTACAACGTAAAATAGTCAGTGTGTGTGCCGATTTTATAATAGTATTAATTTGCTGTCCCCTCAAAATAACAACACATAGCCATTAATGTCTAAGCTGCTGGCCACAAAAGTGAGTACACCCCTAAGTAAAAATGTCCAAATTGGTCCCAATCAGGCATTTTCTCTCCCCTGTGTCATGTGACTTGTTAATTACAAGGTCTCAGATGTGAATGGGGAGCAGATGTGTTAAATTTGGTGTTATTGCTCTCACTCTCTCATACTGGCCACTGGAAGTTCAACATGGTACCTCATGGCAACAAACTCTCTGAAGATCTGAAAAAAATAATTGTTGCTCTACGTAAAGTTGGCATAGGTTATAATAAGTTTGCCAAGACCCTGAAACTGAAAGCGGTTTAACAGGACAGGTTCCACTCAGAACAGGCCTCGCCATGGTCGACCAAAGAAGTGGTCAGGTCATATCTAGAGGTTCTGTTTGGGAAATAGACGTATGAATGCTTCCATTCATCAGCCTGTCAGTGCTAAGACCATATGCTGTACACTGCAGCAAATTAGCTGTTGTCCCAGAAGGAAGCCTCTTGCACATGAAGGCCCACAAACAGTTTGCTGAAAACAAGCAAATTAAGGACAATAATTACTGGAACCATGTCTTGTGGTCTGATGAGACCAAGATAAACTTATTTGGTTCAGATGGTGACAAGCGTGTGTGGCGGCAACCAGTTAAGGAATACAAAGGCAAGTGTGTCTTGCCTACAGTCAAGCATAGGGGTGGGTGTGTCATGACTGCTGCCGGCACTGGGGAGCTACAGTTCATTGAGGGAACCATTAATGCCAACATGTACTGTGACATACTGAAGCAGAGCATGATCCGTGAAGTCATCACAGAGGAGTGGAAGTGGACTCCAGTGGCAACCTGTGAAGCTCTGGTGAACTCCATGCACAAGAGGGTTAAGGCAGTGCTGGAAATTAATTGTGGCCACGAAAATATTGACACTTTGGGCCCAATTTGGACATTTTCACTTAGGGGTGTTCTCACTTTTGAGGCCAGCGGTTTAGACATTAATAGCTGAGTGTTGAGTTATTTTGAAAGGACAACTATTTACACTGTTATACAAGCTGTACACTCACTTTACTTTGTAGCAAAGTGTCATTTCCTCAGTGTTGTCACATGAAAAGGTATAATAAAATATTGAGGGTCGTACTCACTTCTGTGTAGGTGTGTGTGTGTATATATATATATATATATACACACACACATGCATACGCATGCATATATATATATATATATATATATATATTGCATATATATATATATATATATATATATATATATATATATATATATATATATATATATATATATATATATATATATATATATAAATTTATGATTAATATTTAAAAACAATTATAAGAAAGACCATAGTAAGTAAGTAAGAGACATATTTCAGGATTTCCCAAACAGGTGATACTAACATTACCTTGTTTAATTTATCTATTTTGTTTAAATTATGCACTATTTAACAAGAAGTTGCTTTTTTCTTCATACAATATGCATGAACTCCAATGAGTTAGAGGCGCACACTTTGAGATATTACTCAGTTGAAACGTCTGAAAAGATATATTACTTTCAGAAAACATAAATACTCAGAGGCATCATACTATATGTATTGTGCACTGTTTCTGAGATGACATCTAATCTGAACCTGATCATTAGAAACTCTGTATTAGTAGCCATACATAGTATCCCAGAACCAGATATAAACTCTGCAGTCCTTTCATTGCAGAAATCAATCAATCTGGATCAATTATTTCTGGACAGATGCTTAACTCCTATAAGTCACTAAGGATCAGAAACAATTCAGTGAAACCCAAATGAAGCAGGAAAGCCTTTTGTGACAAATTGAAATATGCCAAACAATGACAAAAGGTTGAAGAATCCATCCCCAGTGTCAGTTGTGACTTGATTAAAATCATGTCTGGGTTGCCCCTTCTCTTTGAAATACTCCACCGTGTATGTCAAGAGTGAAATGAGGGACATTAATCACAAGCCAACTCTGAGGAGGGAGCCTATGGCATCAAAGTCTTCCAATCGTCCAGGAGGGATTGAGGGGGAATGAGAAAAGTGTGTTTGTGGGTCTTGCTCACTTTAGATGCGACACTTTAATCATTTCGATGGCTGGCTCATCATTACCACGCTCGCCACGGAATGCAAAGCACCTGCCTGTGAGAGAAAGAGAGAGATAGGAGAGGAAAAGAGAAAAGAGACATAAGGATCTCAGGCTTTCATTTCTGAGATCAATATAAAATTTTTCTTTTAGAACATCTATTACAATGATAAACATTTTTTTTTTGTAATTTGGTTACCACCAATTTCTCATTACACAACAGCTACCAACCAGGGAAGGTGAAAAGGTGCTTCCAGTGTGAACATGTGAACAAAAATTCAAAATAAATGCTTCATGTAATATGTTGACAAAGATCACATTTTGTATATATTTTAGGTGTAAAACAGCTAAAAAAAAATGTATTAACCGGAAGTATAAGCCGCTTCCATTTCAATAGAAATTGAAGTCAATTTATACTGTTGGAGCAGTGGTGGCTCAAGTGGTTAAGGCTCTGGGTTGTTGAAGAGAGAATCATGATTCAAACCCCAGCACTTCCAAGCCGCCACTGTTGGGCCCTTGAGCAAGGACCTTAACCCTCCTTGCTCCAGGGGTGCTGTATCATAGCTGCCCCTGCACTCCAACCCCAACCTCCTCAGTTGGGATATGCACAGAAAAGAATCCCGCTGTAATGTATACGTGGCAATAGGCTTCCATGCCCCGATTGAATTCAATTACATGCAACGTGCTTTATGTTTTAAGAGAATACAGTGATTTAAAAGACATTTGCAAGATGTCTTGTCCACCCGCCAACTACATGAACAAAGCTATAAGCGTTGAGAGCGTGAAATGTCCAACATTCCACATTTTATATTTTTGGGTGAATAAGTACATCATGCGCTTATATGAAGTGCACTTCTTTTTGCTGGGATTTCAGTGTGAATATTACTCACATTATTTATACTACTAAAATGAAATAGAATAGTGCATTAGTATGTGATTTGTAAAATGACGTTTGGCATGCATCATGTTTTTCTAAACTGGGTTTTGTCTAATATTTCTTTCGAGTCTGTGTCCCAAATGAGATACTACACACTATTTTTTGTTATTCTTTTGACGTATTAGTGTCTGTGTGTTGCTTTGATATCACAGGTGGCCACTGCTAGACAAAACGTTGTTAGACATCAGAGACAAAACAAAAGAACAAGAGTAATAAGTTTCAATAATAATAAGTTGTGGGGTTAGCAAACACCAGACTGAAACTTCCACAACGCAATGAAAATATACGACGCAATTGAGCTGAATTACGGTACAGACATGGCTCGACTAGTTAGCAATCTACCAGATGGCACTGATGATGCTATCAGCATGAACACTGAGGCTTTGGAAGCTGATCTGTTTGTACAGATGCCTGAGGTGAGAATGCTGGACAGACTAAACGACTAAAGTGCTGCTGTGCAGTTCTCATTAGGTACAGATAAAGCAAGGGCATCAAAACCAGCAGGTAGAAAAAGTGACTATATACCAATATGTCGATGAAACTTGAAGCCAACTCGTTATAAAATAAATCCCGAGTGCAACTGAAGATCGTGTGTTAATTATAAATATTAATCTGCAATTCATTCAGGATGGACGGATTTTCCTTTTTCATGCAAGGCTTTCATATATGTATTTTATAACCTGAGAGGTTTTTCAGTTAAAGGCAGGGTCTCCGATTTTTGATATCCAATGTCGACATTTGAAATCACCAAAACAAACACGCCCCTAACCCAAATGGGACCCACCCCTGTATTGATCGCTCCGCCCACAAATACATACGTAACCCAGGCAAATAATAGAAAGAAATGTGTCTTTATCATAGCTGAAGGGAAGAACAATACGATTGCAGATAAACAAACAAGTGAAAATGACACACAAGCATAATCATGCAAAGGACAAAGGCATATATTAGTTCTGTGTAACAAAGCAAAACCAACATTACGCACCTATCGAGAAGGAAAAAGCGCCTCGGTGTCTTAAGTAAAGTTGAGATTCCAGAGTCAATAACTCCTGAGCTAAACACTGTTACTACACAAAACGCAGTTGTAGCTGCCTCTCTACATTACTACGATAGAAAAGAGGTGTTATTTGTGTAGTAACAGCGTTTAGCTCAGGAGTTATTGACTCGGGAATCTCCAATCTGTGAATATGTGGCCAACTTCCTGCTCCTTCAGTTCTCTCCAGCGCTGGAAAGCTGATCCTATATTAACACGTCCTACTTCTTGCCTTATCGTAAGCCTTTCTTCGCTTTCTTTCTTTGTTTTTATCCTCCATGTCAATGTTAAAACCACTTTCTGCTAATGTCACACATGCGCACAGAACACTCTCTCCGCCACATATTGACAAGCCCCGCCCCTTTCTGCTCATTAGCTACACGTTTGTTTTGATTTTTGTTTATTATCAGCCCGACTCAGTTTTCTGAAGCATTTCTCAAAAATCTGAGACCCTACCTATAAACACTAAGAGTATTGCTGTGGATTAAGTCACATGAACATGAACAGCACTGCAATATTTCATCAGAATTAGTTCGACAGGACTGGAAAGATTTAAAGTGTAGAACAGTTTATCTGAAATGCATCACAGTTTAAAAAAAAATAGGAAGTGTAAGTACAAGAATAAAGAAAAGATTGCTAATATAATTTTGATATAATAGCAAAAAGATTTGATTGCTTGTGGTGTTTTTTTTGGGGTTTTTTTTGGTGTAATTCAGCCTGCTCTTATCTATCTAGATGTACAAAATATCAGGAAATCGTGCTAATCTTTGGATCTCAATCTCTGAAGTTTTCTGTCTATAGCAAGAACAAAAGCCTTTGCCGTTCCAATACTTTCAGATAGAACAGTATATGGAGAAAAGTTCCATTACGAAACTTCAATCAATTTACGAACGAGTCTGTAGCATACGCCGACATGGTCAATCAATTTTTATGATTTTTTAATGATCTGACAGAAGAAAGCTTAAAGCCTCAGTTATGGAAAGGAGAAGAAAAGGAAAAAAATATAGATGTTTTATGGATGCTTATTGAGACTCATTACACATAAATATACAAAATGGGGCTGGTCTTAGTCAACTGTATTCACTGGTTTTAGAAAGTCTTGAGTGTAACTGACATATTAGCAAATTCAGTGTTCGTGACATTAGTCAGCTACAAGGAAAGTTCTTGAAAATAGAACCTCCCAGTTTAAATCACACTGAAATTCAGTGCTTTGTGTGTGTGTGTGTGTGTGTGTGTGTGTGTGTGTGTGTGTGTGTGTGTGTGTGTGTGTGTGTGTGTGTGTGTGTGGTTGCACAGAAACATGAACTGTATTTTAATGTGACTAATAAGCTTAGATGACAAATGTTTTAAAAGGAAAAATGGATCTGACTATACATTAAACCTAGAATTTAATGAAACAGCATATCATTGTAAAGTTGTCTAGACTTTAAATGCCCTTCTGTGCTGAATTATACCGTTGATTAATTATTAATTGAGCTAAAGGGATTGGCTGAATGAGAAACCAGACCATTAAGAGAACTGTGAGAAAAGCTAAAAAGGCTCTAGGGTCCTCCCATCACAAACCTGTATCTGCATAGCCACTGGCATTGTTGGACGATGCTTCCCACTCTCTCCTGGACTCTTCACCTATCTGACAGATACCAGAGCGTTCGTGCCATTGTCACTGCCACCACTACCATGACCAAACTCCCAAACAGCTTTATTCCTGAGGCAGTCAGATTACAAGATGCTGCCTCCTAACTCCCACCTGGACCAATCAAACCTGTCTCCACAACCCACCATCCGCCAGCCATCACTGCACACCTGCACTCTATAATGCTGCTTGGGGACAAGTTTAACTTTCTGATACTTTTTACTGGATATTGCAGCCAAGCTTCTTGTCACAGTCAAGAGTTTACAGACAATCCTCTGCAAAAATCCAGCATGAAATATTGTTCTGTTATCCTGACTGGTTCACATGGATCGTCTTGTGTTTTTATTGGAAATTGTATAACTCTATACAGTGTCCATCAACTCTAATCGTGGCTGATACAACTGAAAACTGTTTAACCTGCTGGTTTCATAGCTGTCTGAGCTTTCATACTATGACTAAAAGGAAGCATCCCAAGAGAGCCAAATGCAACCCCCGGGTTATTCCTACTGAGGCACTAGTGTAGTGCATACAAAACAGAATTTGTCTGGGTGTCTCTGATAAATTTAAAAATATTGATTAACTCATCTACAGCTAATATGTAAACATGTAAATAGCTGTAATCATCTCTAGGTTTGTGAAAATCTGACACTAATTTACAGTAGTGTCCAAAAATTCTAAAATGGTTAACAATAACTATATTATTGAATCAGAATTACAAGCCCTCATCTGATGCTTGTGTCCACATGTGAAGCCACAATGTCAGACGCCACTCACTATTTGTTTCACTCTTACAACTGCTATGACTCACTGGATCGATGCATGCTACATGACACACATTAAAAATTGTTATACTGTCTTAATTATTTATACTAGTATGGCACACGAAGCACTGCATCTAGTGCCACATCACAAAATGACTCAAAACCTCATTCAATTCCATTTTAAAAAGAATTTCAATCCGTACCCCATCTGAGAGACGTCAGATTTGACCCTTTGCTGCTTGTTTTCCACTTTAATTTTCATTCCTATGTTCCTACACGGAATTTCAAAATCACATTTTTGATCCGCTGTGCACTTTAGTTCAAATGTACTGGAAATACTCATTTTACAACAATGTGGACATTGCTAATAACAAAATGTACTTAAAAGTAGAAGATTGTGAGCAAATCAGACACCAATGTGAGGTCTTCTTGTTCTTTTTATTTATTTTGGGCACTTTTACTTTCTAATAAATAATGATCAAATGATCAAAGTGCACTTTCACTCTTTCTTCTGCCAGTAGTGCGTATAACAAAGCAGCTGAGAAGAACAGTGTGGATTGACTGAGGTCAAAAATCCACTAGAGGCTAGACAGAAGCCACTCATGGGTAAAAGACATGGCAGGCACTTACAGAATTCTAAGAGCACGAGGAAAAAGACTTTCAGGTCTGATGAAATAAAAATTGAGCTATTTGAGCTGAAGTCCAAACATTATGGCCATGAAAAAAGATACCGCTCATCAACAGGTTCTATAGCATCCCTGCAGTGAAGCATGGTGGTGGAAGCATCACACTATACGGGGGCTTCTTAGTGGTAGGGACATGGTGAATGCAGGCAAACAGAGACGTCCATAAGGAAAACCTTGGCATGGACCAGCCACTTAAACCCCATAGAAAACCTGTGGAGAGACCTAAAGAGCTGCAGTTTAAAGATTTTTCCCATTTAATACGATTGATCTTGAGAGGATCTTCAGGGAAGAATTGGAGAATTTGCCTAAATCCAGGTGGGCAGAGCTTTCAGAGACTTAACCAAGAGACTTTACCACTCTGCTCGTATATGACTACTCAGTCTTCTGAGGCTCTTGGCTGAGGATTTAAGACTGTGGGCCGACTGCTCATTACGGTCATGTTATAATTATGACAGCATGCTGATCAAGCTTGCAGAGGTGAACCAGCAGCAGACAGGAAACAGCCATGCAGAAGAGAATCTCAATCTCCTACCACAAAGGTGTGATTATGTCCCTTGCTCTCAGACTTATGCACAGGCAAAAGCACAGAAGCAAGCCAGAAAATGATGGTCTGATGCATCAAGTTGTTTACACCTGTTTACAGGCCATATTCTACACAAGTGGGACAACATATATTTAAGATTACTACTGAATATGACATTTAAAACACAGAAAAAAATTGTTTGTTTGAAAGATTTGTTTTAAGTATATACACGATATTCAATTCAAGTTTATTTGTATAGCGCTTTTTACAATTGACGTTGTCTCAAAGCAGCTTTACAGAACATAGAACAAAGGTTATTATAAAGAATAATATAAAGATTAATAGAATACAAAATTCAAGATTAATATTAGATAGATTTAATTGTGTATGTATTTATCCCCAATGAGCAAGTCTGAGGTGACACTATATACACTATAGAATTACCTTTCATATGAGTAAGTGAAAGGTTATAAAGATCTCTGAAACACCTTTTTCATGGGAACTTAAAAGATGAACAATCAATGGATTGACAGAATAATGGATTTTACTAACCAATCCGAAAGCTTTTGCTTTGTTTACATTTTTTTTGCAAAATTATATATGGAATTATATCGGTCACATATAGATTCTTGTGTATAATATGTTTTTAACAAGCCTTTACTACTTAATCAGAATAAATACCCAGTGTTTTTGCTATTATCAAGTTTAGACATTATCTCAATAACTAAGCAGCCTGTAGCACTTCATTAATTTGGATATTTGGAATGTTTCACTACATCACACACCATTTGTCTGAACTAACACGCTCAGTAATATGTGAGAATGACCAGGATATATTAAAGACTCGCTGGAATCGATCTCAAACCAGCATGAGGTTTTACAAACAGCATAACAACACAACAAACAGGCCATTTTCTGTCATTACACTTCCATAAGACAACAGAAAATCCAACATAAAAGCAAAACAGAATGCTATTTAGTAATAATTCTCTCACAAATTGCGGTCTCTTTTGCCCCATTTCCCAATTGCAGCTGTTAAAAGAGTAGAAGTAATGAGTGGAGTGGGCCATTGCCCTCCCAAACATCTCCCTAATGGCCCCATCTTTTTCTTATTCTGCCTTTTTCTGTCCGTTCTCTAAAGCTGGCTGACAGTACATATTTGCCAATGACTGACTGAGCCGAAAATGGCTTCCTGCTGACCATATTTAGATTTGAGATACTCAAAGAGTGATTAGTTTACACAGGATTCATGTACACTGCTTGTACAGTCTAATAATTTATTGTAATTATAGTATTTCATACATTTTGGCCAATGTAAATACATTCCATATTTGGGAATGTCATTTAATGAGTATTAAAAATACAGAATGTTATTCTGAATTAATTATGCATGTGAATCGTGCCTGTGGTGGCCTAATACCTCTAACAAACACCAAGTTTGCTCTTACAATAATATTATAAAATCTGCCTACTCTCAAGACGATTTAACTGTTGCTAAAGTCTGCTTGGTCGGCTTATGCATTAAACTGTGGGCATATATTTCTTTACGGAAAACAAAAAGGCAGCTAATTTCAAAACTCCACTTAAAAACTAAAGCCTTCTTATAATCATTCTGTTTGCTAGAAAATGTTAATCAAATGAATTGATAGTTTATGCAATCTGATACAGTCAGTTATCCAGTAATGATGGTATTATATTAGTGTGTCTCAGTCATGTCCTTCGTTCAGCAGTCAGACCTCTGATCAAGGAGTTGGACATTTAAAGGGTTGTTTCTCTACTGTAAGTCGTGAAATCCTTCCAGTACGCTTCAATGTTTGCTTGCTAAGAAATCTCACGATGCACCACAAAAAAGGGAGCATTGAAGCCTAATGTGTTCCTGTACTAGAAATGATGCCAGATTTTCTAAAGCTTGTCAGCTTGAAGGAAATATTGGACGAACACTCAGCCAACTTCTTATACAAATTGTACTGAGCCAGTGTTCTTACCACTGCCAGAACTTCCGGGAACTTCTGACACCATTGGCATTAGGGTCAGGGTGTGGCTGTTAATTATTTTTAATACCCTTATATAATTTATATTTTATATAACCTTTTTTTTTTTTGTGAACAGGGTCCTACTCATAAAACCAACACTACAGTACTGAGATTCTCAGGGGCTAGAAGTTTTTCCATTATTTTTTATTATTTATTTATTTTTATGGATCTTGGCATGTCCATGTAGTTCTAGATTATATATTAATATTATTCTTTTGATATTAATATGAGACTTGTGTTTGGTTATTGTTTTGTGTGTGTGTGTCTCACCAGTGCGCAAGTCCACATGCTGAAGCTCATTCCTCACAAGGCCCATGTTGTTGGGAGCCGAGGTGGCAAAAGACAGGAAACTGGTCAGGCTTATCCACTCTATCCCTCTGTGATAGAATGAGAGAGACAAGTATGAGGGAAGGAGAAAGAGAGATGGAGAGATACAAAGATACAATGACCTTGTTTAGGAAAGAAAATCCTCATCAGTGGCTGTTAAATGGGTTCCAAGACATCAGTGGAGGCTCAGCTGATGTTAATCTTCATAAAGTTCTCATTCACAATTCAATACATTCTTCTGAAATAGCCTGAACCAATTTGTGAGTGAAAAAAAAAAATGTTGCTATTTCACCAATAGAAGCCAATGTTGCATCGATTTGCCATTGATTGCATTGATTGTTGCACTGTGGCTGCAGAGATGATCTCTAAACATATCAACCTTGAAAATTGATATTGACCTTCATCTGCATTTTTTAGTGTCTGTTCACTCCTTATTCTTCTATTGCCATTGTTTTCCTGAATGTGTGTGTTTCTGCAAACAAAGACAAAGGGTAACTGCAGCCAGTGCGTCTATGATTTACAGAACCATTTCTATTCTAAGATATATTGTGGGTGCAGTGACCTACTAATTGCGAATTGGTCTCGCTTTTCTAATGCCTGAATCCTTTGGACTAGTTTCAGATCTTTATTTGTGGTTTTTGACATTTAGTTGGAGTGTAAATATTGCTGAAACCCGGCAACCCTGGTTAATGATATTATATACTCATCTTCTGTATTGTATACAGTTGAACAATGGTTTGTGTAAAAATGCTTATAACAAGCTAGATGATGCCTATTATGGTGGTTACTTCAAAAATTCCAATGACATTTGTTACAGTTCAGAAGTGCTTTAAATGAAGAAAAGGTCCTTCGTGGTTTAACAAAAGGGGGATAAGAACTTTTAGCAAAATCATTCCAGTGTAAGTTCTGAGGAAGAGAGGAGGTAAAAGAGGGAGAGAGGGATAGAGATCAGATTGAAGAGCAGACGAGTAGCATGCCAGCACTGGCGAGGGTTCCAGCATAGAGTAGCAATGAGACACTAAATGGCCACATGATTAATTAGCCCACATTCTTTCAAATATGCAAATGATATGGAAATTAAGCTCTCCATGGAATGAGGGCAGAGAACCACAAGTGACTTTTACACTGTGGGTGTTGGTGTTTTGGAGGGCGAGAGAGAGAGAGAGAGAGAGAGAGAGAGAGAGAGAGAGAGAGAGAGAGAGAGGGAGAGAGAGAGAGGGACAGATATACGAAAAGAACAAAAGTCAGACTGAATGACAGACTGCTGGGAGACAGAGGGAGAGAAAGAGACAGACAGAGATGATGGGCAAGTAAAGCAGAAGGAAAGGTTTTTAAAGACAATGCAAAAGTGAGAATAAAGTAAAATAGAAAAATAATCTCTCTCTCTCTCTCTCTCTCTCTCTCTCTCTCTCTCTCTCTCACACACTCCCCCCCTTCCCCCCCTCTCTCTCACTAAATATTGCTTATTAATGTTAGATAACTGTTGAAATAACAGACCTCCTCAAAGCCTTATTACACTATTGGGCAAGCCTTTGTGACATGTTTGAACCTACAAGATAGCAATATGCTTAAACTTGTGCTATTAAATTGCATAAAGGTAGTAAGGTGTGGCAGCTGGAAACATTGCTCCTTCACAGCAGTGATCCCTCAGCTCGGGTTACTGTACGAGCAGAGTTTCACATCATCTTCCCAAGACCATGAGGCATTCCTCTGGGTTTCCTCCCACAATCCTACCTTGGCTACACTGGTATAGTGGAGGAATAATTCTTTAGGCTATGGGGTGCTGATAAGAAGGATGGGGGTTCAAGCCCCAGCAATGTGAAGTGCCAATGTAAGATGGGTTTTAAACCGTCTCAGCTCCATGGGTGATGTCACATGGCTGACCTTGAACTCTGACCCATTCATCAACTTTTGATAAATAGGAGATCCCTCTCAGTCTGACAGTTTTCCATAAGATTATCATTATTTTTGTTTTATATATCATCAGATAATACAGAGATACACTTCATATTAGATTGTAGATTTGATCTGTCAAAACATGTCAAAGCTATGAATAAAAGCAATGTTCTTACAGAAGCAGAAAGTGTCTACTAAATGTTATACATGCTACTGTATAACTTATACATTATAAGGTTACATTCCTCCATTTTTCCTCCAAGAGCTACAGACTACAAAATAGCTCAAATGACAGACATCCCAAGGTTATGAATTGAGCTGATGAATTAACTAGAATAACGGATTTGATAATGAAACCGTTGAAACCCATCTTAATTTACATATTGCTCGATACCCCAAGGCCAGACATGTCTCATGTGGCAGAGAAAAGAAACGGTCTCCTCCAGAAGCACATACTATTATAAGCAAAAGCAGCAGCATGGTCTGGAAGCACAGCGCAGAATAAGCAGATGGAGTGCACAGCGCTCCAACCAAGAGAAAGACAAAGACTTTCCCTATAGGCAGTGAAGCTTTCCAGACCAGCCACTGAGACCCTCTTGTATCTGAAAGAATTTTCCCAGCCAGAGAAATAAATTGAAGGCTTATTACACAGCTGAATTATATGCCAAGTGAACACAAAATAAATTTAAAACTTTCAAAGGTTAAAAATGAGGCTCATGCATTGAAAAATATATAAATAGTCACCTGAGACATAAGCTCCTAATCAATCAAGTCCATCATATCTTTCTGAAATATTTGACAAACACAAAAACAGAAATAAAAGAAATCGATGAAGATCATAGCAGTGATGATCGTCTGCAAAGGGAATCAGAGACAAACTATTTTCATAGTGTGGAACACTAGAAATCGTGCTGTGTTTTTGCTTTTGTTTTATTCCTTACAACTATTTAATCCATTTGATTCCTTTCCTAACTGTTGCCACAAAATGATTGATATTGATAATTGATTGACTGTCTTTATCTAACCACAACCCATGGTGTAACATTACACGTTCCCTTCAATGAAACTAAAGGGCACAAAAAAGTTTTAGTCATTACAATGCACCTGTACACAAAGCAAACTCTGTGAAGATCTGATGTGCCAAAGTGATGTGGGAAATTTGAATCCCAGGGCCACCAAATTGCCACCCCTCAACCATCAACTGCTCAGCTGCACAAATGGATGTAAATGCAAGGTTGGAGTTGAAGAATTGTAGCATCCTGCACAGAGCCCTGATCAACAACAACAAATCTGAAATTTCCCTGACCTGCATAAATGCTCTTGTAGCTGAACGAACATAAATCCCCACAGCCACTCTCCAAAATCTAGTCGAAAACTTTCCTAGAAATACAGTGCCTTGCAAAAATATTCATACCCACTAAACTTTTTCACCTTTTGACCCGTTACAACCACAAACAAAAATGGATTTTATTAGGATTTTATGTGATAGACCAACACAAAGTGGCACATAATTGTGAAGTGGAAGGAAAATAGTAAATGGTGTCTAATTTTTTTTTTTTTAACAAATAAATATCTGAAACGTGTGGTGTGCATTTGTATTCAGCCCCACTGAGTCAATACTTTGTAGAACCACCTTTCGCTGCAATTACAGCTGCAAGTCTTTTGGGGTATGTGTCTACCAGCTTTGCACATCTAGAGAGTGGCCCTATCTTCTTTGCAAAATAGTTCAAGCTCAGTCAGATTGGATGGCGAGCGTCTGTGAACAGCGATTTATAAGTCTCGCCACAGATTCTCAATTGGATTTAGGTCTGGACTTTGACTGGGCCATTCTAACACATGAATATGCTTTGATCTAAACCACTCCATTGTAGCTCTGGCTGAAAGTTTAGGGTCCCTGCTGAAGAAAAGCATCCCCACAACATGATGCTGCCTCCACCATGTTTCACGGTGGGGATGGTGTGTTCAGGGTGATGTACAGTGTTAGGTTTCCGCTACACATAACATTTTGAATTTTGGCCAAAAATTCAATTTTGGTCTCATCTGACAAAAGCACCTTCTTCCACATACTTGCTGTGTCCCCCACATGGCTTGTCGCAAACTGCAAACGGGACTGCTTATGGCTTTCTTTCAACAATGGCTTTCTTCTTGCCACTCTTCCATAAAGAACAGATTTGTGGAGTGCACGACTAATAGATTCTCCCACCAGAGCTGTGGATCTCTGCAGCTCTTCCAGAGTTACCATGTGCCTCCTGGCTGCTTCTCTGATTAATACTCTCCTTGCACAGTCTGGCAGTTCAGGTGGACGGCCATGTCTTTGTGGGCTTGCAGTTGTGCCAAACTCTTTCCATTTCTGGATGATGGTTTGTACAATGCTCCGTGAGATGTTCAAGGCTTGGGATATTAATTTCTAACCTAACCCTGCTTTAAACTTTATCCCTGACCTGTCTGGTGTGTTCTGTGGTCTTCAAGATGCTGCTATACACTAATGTTCTCTGAGGGCCTTTTTACACCTGGTCACTTCATGTGTTTTCTCCGATCATTAACAGTTCCAATTACATTAGGCCACATAAATCCGTCTTGACGAATCGGATATCAATTCGATCTTTCTACTCCCGCCCAATACACAAATATATTTTACCTCATTTCCAGGGTAATTGAAATGGAACACGCTTTGGTGTGTGCGGTTGCTACAAAAAAACAACATTTTTACTGCATTTTCGCTGGCAGCAGCAGTGCATTTTAAGACCCAACGAGACACCTGGGTGAAAGATCGGAGCCAGCGCTGGTGGGAAAACATATTTGTTTCTGGTGTAATGCACGACTCGCGAATCACCTGCAAGTGACGTACTTCCGTTTGGGAGGAGTTTAGCGCTGACGTATGTGGCTTGAACAACCACATGCATTTACACCTGTCCAGTTTCATCTGAAATGCGTCCCAGACCACCTCCTGAAGTGGTTTGAACCATCGGATTTATATCTGTCTCGAAACCGTTTCGGAGGGCATTTACACCTGGTCTTTTTACCATCGGATAGCTATCGGATCACAGAAAACGCATGAAGTGACCAGGTGTAAAAACCCCCTAACACACTTCTGAGGGCTTCACAGTACAGCTGTATTTATACTGAGATTAAATTACACACAGGTGCACTCTGTTTACTAATTAGGTGACTTCTGAAGGCAGTTAGTTTCACTGGATTTTAGTTAGGGGTACCAGAGTAAATGGGGCTGAATACAAATGCACACCACACTTTTCAGATATTTATTTGTAAAAAATAATTTGTACAGCATTTATAATTTTCCTTCCACTTCACAATTATGTGCCACTTTCTTTCGGTCTAATTTCATAAAATCCCAATAAAATAAATTTTTTCCTTTGTGGTTGTAACATGTCAAAATGTGGAAAATTTCAGTGGGTGTGAATACTTTTGCAAGGCACTGTAGGGAAAATACAATAATAACAGCAAAATATGGGAAATAATCTTCAAAAATCTGTAAGTGTATGTTCACTAAACACATAAATGTGACCCATTTAGGTGTCCCAATATTTTGAGCATATAAGAATCGATCAGGGCTTCTAACGTCCATCCCTGGCACGAATGAAGCAGGATCTGGAAGCAAGTCTCCATGTGTTTGCCATAGCAACAAGTATATCCAGAGCCAAAACAAATCTATGCACCTAATATGTCAAGAGACTGCTTTTGTAATTAAGGAATTTAATATTGTGAGACATTTTCAAACAAATCATGGATAATAAAGTCATATTCAGAGGATGAGAGAGCAGAGAAACTGAAGCAGCTTGACGATATCCTGGCAGAAAGAGCCTTTTCTCAGAGCAAATGGAGTGCGGAACATTACCAGAGCTAATAAGTGACTATTCTTCCAATCGCTGAACATGGAAAACCCTTTGTGAGCTCTTGAAAGTATTATAAAATGACAATTTAGAATTGGTAGTTTTCCCAAAGATTTTTTTTCCTTGATTGAGGTGAGGACCACATACAGTATGAGAAGTGTTACACTGTTCAATTAACTTTGAGTTAAATGCCCTCAAAATAAAAAGACTCAAATTAAAGCTAATTGTCTGCTGATAATCATTTAATTCCAGCTCTTGGTATTTTGATGCAATTTAATAAAGCCTCCTTTATTTAAAAAAAAAAAAAAAGTTTGTACACCCCTGGTATAGATAATAAATAATAGGTAAACTGCATTCAGAGATCTGCTGCACATGATGGCAGATGAACTTGCTATCATGTGGGGATGTGGTAGCTCAGTGGTTAAGGTGTCAGAAGGTTGTGAGTTTGAATACCAGTTCCACCTACAGTAGCTTCCACTGCTAAGCCAGACCCTTACCCCTCAAATGTAGAAAATTTATGTATGTCGATTTGGATAATGGCTTCTGCTAAATAATGTAAATGTAAACTTGATTTCTTTTCTGTGACAAGGACATAAAAACCGAAGTAACTTTGTAATGCACATTAGAGAAGTGAAACAGGGAAGACTGTCAACTCAGAGACACATTGTTCCCAAGCGCACAGAATGATCTCTTTATTTAAAGTTGTTCACATAAGGGAACCAGCACTAACAATGCACTTGGAAGCTTAAAAGATCTTTTATGGGGCATCAGTTCTTCCCTGTTTGGAAGAAACCCTAAAGACATCACTATGCATAAAATCTTCATAAAACCTTTTGGCTGAGATTCTGGTGAATTCATAATGTGGTACAAAAGAAAAGATACAATCAATTTTACTTCAAAGAGTTCTTCAGCTCTTAGCCTCAGGGAAACTAGATGCTGCTAGATCGGCCAAGCTCTCATCTGTCTTCATCTACCTCGACCTTTCAGCTGCGTTTGATATGGTCAACCACAAGTCTTGGAATTGGCAGATCAGCATGGAAACGGTTTGCGTTCTACCTGGAAGTTCACTATCAGGTAGCATGGAGAGGATTGAGGGGATCTGCTCCATGAGGACTCTCCACTGTTGTCTCTCAGGGCTCAGTACTTGTTCCTCTCCTTTTCTCTCTGTATATTCACTATCTTTATTATTATTGTCATTATAGTTATTTCTTCACATGGGTTCTCTTTCCACTGCTATGCTGATGACACTTACTGTAACTCTTATTCACCTTCTCGCCCTTAGATACCACGGCTACTGCTTGGATCTCTGCATGTCTGGTGGACATATTGTCATGGATGACAGCTCATCAGTTGAAACTCAATCCCAGCAAAATCGAACTGCTGATCATCCCAGGTGATTCATCCCCATTTCATGCAATATCCCTGCACAATCTGAACTCCCCTTCGGTCACAGCTTGCAATCTTGATGAAACTATGGAAAAATCAACTGTCCTTTTCATCTCATGTTGCTAAGGATTCTTTCATTTTTATCCACACAGGCTGCTCAGGTACTTGTTCATTCTCTTATTTCAAAACTGGACTACTGCAACTCACTGCTGGCAGGTCTAACTATGAAAGCAATCCGTCCTTTGCAAATTATCCAAAATGCAGCTGCATGACTTGTTTTCAACCTGCCTAAGTACACCCATACCACCCAACTGCTGCGCTCCCTCTACTGGCTTCCAGTAGCTACACGCATAAGGATGAAAATCAGCCTACCAAGCCAAAAATGGACCAGCTCCTCAATCACACCTCGCACCCTCCGAGCTACCATCCTCAAACAACGGGTGAAGACCTACCGCTTCCTGAAACACTTCAACTACAACATTTCCCTTGCTTGTGTTTGTTTAAAAAAAAACTGAACAGTTTTAGGTTGATGGTATCATTAGTCTGTAACCTAGTGAACCAGTGTTAACGTATTCATCGATAGAGACTTAAAAGCACTTTTGTACATCACTCTGGATAAGGGCTTCTGCCAAATGCCGTAAATGTAAATTTATAACGTTTTAACTAATGTGAACTATTAACTTCTAGTATTTTCCTGTAGAGAGAGATGAACACATTTAAGAATGGCGTAGACCTCCTGCAGCTCTGTCCATTTGATTGTCTGTACATTATTTATGGCAGATAATGAGATTCGGGGGGGGGGGTGTTCCCTGCACCTTTTGGCAATAGTATGTTACTACTAATACACTATTCCTTCTGAACAACTTACTGAGCTTAATAAAAAAGCAACACCTTTCTAGAATTTACATCCTTAAACATCCAGTTAAAATGATGAGGGCATTCATCTTGTAATGAGAAAGAAAGAAGAAAGCATGAACTACCTTTTCATTTGCACAGTGCAAATTTTCAAATGCCAGGAGACTGTGGTTTGACACAGAAAACCAAATATCATGGTGGTTTGAGGAAGCTGTGGAATGAGTAGAGTTAAGCACACTTTAAAGCATAGACTGTAAAAAAAAATCTAATAGAGATGCCAGAGTTCTTTATACAAGGACATGCAAAATGGCAGTATAGATATAAAGCCTTTTTTTTAAAGTGTTGACTTGTGTCTAAATAAAACAGCCATCTATGCAAACAGTAATTTTGGGATGGTTGTTTATAGCGCAACTAATCTGAAAGTATTGACGAATTGTAGTATTAGCATAATGTTAGTTTCAAATAAATATGCCAGGTGATGGAAAAGATGTACTTGCACTTGTACTGAGATGATATAAGGACGAATCCTTGAGAGGAACCAGACTCAGACGTGAACCTCATCCCCATTTGGGTGAAGATTTACACTAAATAATGTAAATAATGTACTTTCTACAGCAGTTTGTAGTTGAGTAGAGTTAAGCAAGTAAGAGCTCCTAAGGAACTAAGAGGTCAAAGCAGATTATATTGAAACCACCCTGTACCTCTGATCAATTAATCACCTGCTACAAAAAAGCTTCTGATAAAATTATTCACCAAGTTCACAAACCATTACCACTGCAGGTGCACACCAAATGAACGAACAAACAAAAAAATAAACAATAGGGAATCATTTGCTTTTCTCAAAGCACCAATGGAACAATTAACGTCGGCACAATGTGGCCAAGTAAAAAACACAACTAGTTGTTATATTCGATTCACCAACACTGTTACACAAACAATACCGCTCTACATCCTCTTCAGCCTTCCTATTACACTATAATTACATGCCTGGGCCTGATAGCAGTCATTACACCTTTAATTCAATCAACTGAATTATGTTCATTGATTTAATATATAAATAAAGTAAAGATTTGAAAAGGAAACAATGACCTATTGTAACACACAAACACAGTAAAACACAGAGTCTAATGCTGCATTTAAGAAGCCAATCTTAAAAAAAAAAAGCCAATCAAAGAAGACTACCGGTTGCCATAGTAACAGTGTAACGATGGGTGGCATACATTTCAAACTAGCATTCCCATTCATAACATTTTATTCGAAGAAACAAAGGCTTATGGGCAGGGCAATAAACAACTGCAGTAAGCTTTCCACTCAAATCAAGACAGCCTTAAGGCACACGCAATTTTGTGACTTGTAAGGGCATTCCTATTCAGAGTTTTGGAGACTTGAGTATAAAATGCCTTCATTGTTTACACAAGGAGATGTCGGTGTTCAGGTGTTGCCTGAAATTTCTTGAGGTTTCTTGGGGTTTTTAAAATCTTTAATTTCTAAATTATCTAAATACAGTACCTCTATTTTTTAAATCTAAACTAGAGGCTTGTAAGTAAGTAAGTAAGTAAGTAAGTGGATAGATAATACAGACCAAAGACTGAAAATTAAGTCGTCATGTAATTAAAGATAAATATACTGTACAAAAAATATTCTAAAAATAATCTCACGTCAAAATAACGACATTAAAATTTTTGGTTTAATTCAAAAATATAGCTTCCGTCTCTCAAATGAAGATGAAAGAATAGCACATGATCCAGCACAATATAGGTTTTTGCATTTTTTGCATTTATTTATTTTGTAAATCTTTTGCCGACATCTTAATGAAGTCCGACACACAAAATCTAGCTCTTGTGTGTACGGGACTGGAAGCTAGGTTGCCCCCCATGGCCATGACAGAAGAGAAAGGAGGAGTGAGTGTTATTCTTGCTTGCTGTCTCTCTTTTTTGAGTTTTTGAAAGTTACTGAAGATTGAGTGACAGAGAAGTAGGAATAAAAGACGTATAGGAATAAAGGAATGGAGGGAGGGAGAGAGGAGTGAAAATGTGCGAGAAGCAGTCGGTAAACAATGTTTGTTTAATGTGTTTAATTTAAAACCTATAATGTCACCTGAATCAAAAGAGAATACACTTTTCCTTACTTCACTAACTAATATTCTTTTTTCTTAGCTAAGCCTTAATTGCATTATCATACCCTTAAGCATATTAAGCCTCGGTCCGTCAGTTAAAGGTACGGATCAGAAGAAGCGCTTGTGTGTAATGTGACTAATGAAACCGAGAGAGAAATAGATGGTGTTTATTTCTAGTCAATGTCTTAACGACTTAATTGATTCAATCTCCCGCGTCATTATGAGGGTAAAATCGTAGCCTTGCTCATTAAGAGAATGGTAATTAATGAGACAGAGGCTTGCTGATATGCTGCTGCGCCACACACCAGCACTAACTCGAGGATTACGTTAAGCATGCTAATGTTTGTTCTTAAAGTTCGCGTTAGTTTTTTTTTTTTTAAAGCTTTATTTGTGCTCTCGTAGGTTGAGAGGAAACAGAAGAATCTGGAGTATTGGTAAGGATTTCAGTTGCAGTTAGGAGTTTATATAGATATAAGCGATTGATACTGCTGGTAGATGCATGAAAGGGAAGAGCTTAAGGAACTGGAAATGATCAAATTAGGGAAAACGGGGTAGGAGGGCAGGTTATAAAAAAATCAAAGAACTAATGTACATTAATGTTTAACATTTAAATCTGACTATATGAACAAAGACAACAGTAATGAAAGTAATCCATCCATACATCCATCCATCTTCTGTATCGCTTATCCTACACAGAGTCATAGGCAATCTGCAGACTATCCCAGGAGACTCGGGGGACGCCCTGGACAGGGTGACAATCCATCACAGGTCACACTAAGATTCACTCACACTGTAAATAATCTAGAGATACCAATTAGCCTACAAGGCATGACTGTGGACCGAGGAAAACAGAGTAACCAGAGAAACACCTGATGCACAGTTTGGAGGTTGAAATCAAACCCCCAACCCTGAACACACGGACTAACTAAGCCGCCATGTGCCGCCTGCATATTTTTACAATTTATATGAAGTTTATTCATTTGGCAGGCAAGTTTATGCACAATCATTTAGTCTTGATTTGCTTGTTATTAGATGCACATGGAATTACTTTCATTTTTTTTTTATAAAACTGAAACAAACACTTGAGATGGTTTGAATCATTGAAAATTTCCTTCTTTTTAATGCTTGCGACAGGTTTATGAGGACATTATTCAGCAGAGAAGCACTGAGAGCGCTCTGTGTGTGTGTGTGTGTGTGTGTGTGTGTGTGTGTGTGTGTGTGTGTGTGTGTGTGGTGCTGAGGGGATTTAGATGCTGGAACAACAGAGATTGAGTTTACCTTGATAGACCTGCATTATCTCTATAAGCAACATCTCCTAACATCAAACATATACAAGCGAGGACCAAAAAACAAACAAACAAACAAACAAACAAAGCCAACAAACATCAGCGTCATTCCTAACGATGAATTTTGATGGCTATCTACATGGCGACGTACCGACGGTTCATTATCTCCAGAAATATTGGCACCCTTCGTAAAATTGTATGAAGTACATGATTAAGGAATGTTACCTCATGTTTATGCATATTATTTTGATTACTGAGTATTTTAAGTACGACACTGGTACACTGACAAAATCATCATAAGTCATCATAAGGTGTTTACAGAGTTGTCAACGCCTTCAAATATTAGATGCTTATGAACAACCACATGAGGAATCTCAGAGAGCTGAAATGGGTTTGAAGATTGTTTACTTTGAAGATTGAAACATTTGGGGTAAAAAAATAAAAAAAAAAAAAGAGAAATATTGATGAAAAATGACATTCTTGAAGCACTGAACGTCTTCTTTCGTATAAGCCATTAGGCACTGCTGTGGAGTTTGACATGACAAAGTTGTTCAATGCCGAACATATGAACAACAAATCAGGCAGAGATTTCATTTTTTGCTCTGGAAAAAGAGTAAACTAGCAGTGCTTTGGATGTCTCACATGTGGTTTTAGCTCACCTTCTAAAAAAGATGTATTGAGATATATTGTGTAGCACCATTGGTCCGTTTGGTCATGGCTGTTGTTGACCATCTGAGACCACTAATGTCTGATAAATAGATTATTTTTGATATTCTGTAAACCACTGTTGCATGTGATCTTTATTACTGCCGTTCTTCTTCCACCAATGTGATAAAGAGTGGATTGTTTCGTTTTTGAACATCTGTGAGTGAAAAGTGAAAAACCGCCACATGAAAGGTCAGATATTTTTACCGTAGGCTAATTAAACACTAACTGAGGCTAGAAATGGTCATCTACATGACCTAAGAAAGACATATAAAGAAAAAACACACTTTTCTTTTGATACCTGATTTTATTGATGATAATGTAGATTTGTAAATGTAACATCACAAAAAAAAAAGGCAGGCCTCACCTGACATCGCACGAGTGCACGCTGAGCTCTTTGTGCAGGACGCCACTCGTCAGGTTATACACAAGCACCGAGCCGTTACTTGAACCTGAAGAATACACAATCACAGACAGGTTCAATCAATAGTCATCATCTAAATGTCAACCAGAGTCCTGACCTTTTGAGCTACTCTGAGTGGCTGTTAAATATCAACCATCAACATGGCAAAAGTGATTTTCAGTTATTTCATACACAGACAATAAATAAATAAATAAATAAATAAATAAATAAATAAATAAATAAATAAAATAGGCTAACAAGCAAATAAATAAATTGAAATAAAATAAACCTGCCCCTAAATGAATTAAATGAAATATCTACATTTAAATAAAAAAAGAGGTAATTCATTGTAATAAAAGTTAATACACTGTCTGTTAATCTCTAATTTAACAGTGGAAATATCTATCTATCTATCTATATATATATATATATATATATATATATATATATATATATATATATATATATATATATATATATAAATACACAGATAAAATATGTTTCTAATAATTTTAGGAAAACGAACATTTAAAACCATGTGTTATCCAAAAGCTGCAAAGAAAAGCTCATACTGATCAGCACCAGAATGTAAAATCCTTTATTATTATAAAAAAAAAATGAAATAAAATTCAAATAAAAATAAAAAACTTCTTGTTCCATCATCTCAAAGTCAAAGATGTGTTTTTCTTTTGAATGGGTTTTTGGTTGAATATCTGAAATAATTTTTGGTGACAAACATCCTCAAGATATTTTTATTTTCATACTTCTTACAATTTCCTACACATTTTAGGATATAAATCACATGGCTAATACAGCACTCGTGATTTTTCCGAGCGTTTACGTGAAGCTTGCTAACAAGTGGCTAAACAGGAAACAGGATTTTCCGAACAATAAAACAGCCTTGGATTACAACCTCGTTGTGTTTCTACTATACAATCTATCAATTTATAGCATTTTACAACTGTAGTGATTTAATTTTTTTTATTGTAGTGCTAGAATTTTTTTAAGCTTTTATAAAAACTGCAGAAGCCAAATAATATATCTTCATTCCACAAAGTAAAACTAGATCTTGTCGGAATTGTAGTGGTTGAGGTCATGTGACTGTAGAGTAGTCGGGTTATAACCTTTAACTGCTTATTTCTGGCTCTGTCAGAAATCATAACATTTAACTTGAGAAGATCTTCGTCTTCTTTAGTTCAAAATTCTTCTTTAGAAAAATTCCTCTTGGCTTTTTGTCGAAGGAACCAGTGACTAACTTCCAGCTTGGCCTAGAAACTTCCGTCATCTCTGCGACACACTACACGATCTGTACATAAAATTTTATTTTTACATGTCAAATCTCTTTGCATTTAAAGCGCATACAGAATGTGGAGCAGGCTCTCTCTCCGTATACGCAGACCATAAATCATTTAATGATTGGCTCACGACTCTGTGAAGGTCTGGAGTTTAAGATCGTACAGTCTTCTGCTGTGATGTATAGCCTCTATATGACAAAAACATGTGCCTGTGTGTGTTGTGTCTATAATAGAGCGGCTTGAGATCAGATTACAGACTACAGATCGATCATGGAGATCATATTGGCTTGACAGCGGCGCTCCGACTGTGAAATAGCTGTCACATGGCCGTAAAAGACGACTGGAGAAGACTGAAGGAGGGAAAAAAAAAGAGTGAAAGGATAAAGATAAAGAAATGTCCAAAATATCTTTAATGTTTGTGAGTGTTGTGTGCAGTCTGATGGAGAACACATACTAAAAAAAGCTAGGAAAAAAAAAAATCGACTTAAATGAAGTTTGAGAATGATTAGATATGGACCGGGTAACTTTAATGTGCCGAAGCGTAGCAAATTCAACCCTGGCCTGACGTCTGTCTTCCTTCGACTTCCATTTTTATTTAAGTCGAAGTGTCCGATCGATTGCATACAGCCCGGGATGAATTGATCGAGAATCGTGTGATTCGTCTCACTGTCCAGCGCAAGTCGCTGAACTATGTGAGAGACGACGTGCTGCTAATGGTGTGACTTTCACAAGTCTTCCAAGGACAAGATGTAGCAGGGACGCTATCTGTATCCGTGTCTGTATCAGTTTCTGTCAGCTGCTCCGTACATTAGGATATGTATCTGTATCCTCGTTTCCAAACCTGTGGCCTAAAAACATCTGTCGAATTTGGTATAATACAGGACTCGATATTCTAGAGTAGTATAAACCAGACACATAATTTAATCCGCCATGGCTTTGTTCAGGAAGTTGCAGCACAGATGATGTTATTTCCCCCTCCAAGCTATCCTCAATTTGATCCCAACCACCAGCCAGATCTTCAATATCAAACAACATCTACCACATTCTCCAATTAAATATGGCTAACAGTGTACCAGTGGGATTCTGCTGCAAAATTTGCTTTCAAACATTGTAACACATCTTCTGAATCATTTTATCACCATCTTCATCACAATCATTTTATACGCTAATTCCTCTCCACTGCTTCTCTTTTTCTACCAGTCCCGAGGCATCCAGAGCTTGTACCAGCTCCAGTTGTGTTCCATGTCATGAAGATTTCGGACCTTCGTTGAGATGAGGCCAATCCTGTGAGGATCATGAGGCGTCTAAAGATTTACCAGCTCCAGTTTGACTCTGCTTCATGAAATATTCAGACATATTAAGAGATGATGCCAACTTCATGTGAACAACAACCTCCTCATCAATACACAATTGTCAAACAGTACATTTATATTCACACCCTCCAGTGTCACCCACATGAGGATGAGGTTCCCCTTTTGAGTCTGGCTCCTCTCAAGGTTTCTTCCTCTTCCATCTAAGGGAGTTTTATACAATACAGAAATACAGACACGGTAGAGAAGAAGATGGATGCAGGATAGAGAGATCCAGAAATGCTTTCAGCGTGTCCTGGCCTTTACAGAGTGTGATTTCTCCTTCCATGTATGTTATTAACCTCCTGTCTGTTCACTATTTTGTGCCTTTGCATCTCTGTGTGCGCTTGCCGTCGATGTCCTTGAAAGTCTTTTAGCTTTTGAAGTAAAACAGATTTTTTGTAAATAATAATCAGTCTTTTACTTCTTCCAGTAGAAAAAAAAACTGCACTGAGCATGCTCAGTTTGCAGGGAAGTTCCTGAGCTTATTTGACGGACTGATTAACGGGTCGAAAAGGATTCGAAGTGCTTTATCTGTTCACCTGCTTATAAAAGAAATTCCAGTATGCCACATTAAAGGCGATGAATAGGAGACTATATTCATGTTTATTCATATTTTATATATATATATATATATATATATATATATATATATATATATATATATATATATGATAGATATTTTTATATATATATATATTCCTTATATAAATATAAGGAATAAATATATTGTATGGCGTACATCGACTATCCAGAACTGTTTCCTATTCATCGCCATGAACGTGCCATACTGGAATTTCTTTTATTTATGAATCATCGGGTAATGATGACCATTTAAACAAGCATGTGACTTACTATTGATTCCTAGCCTGGGTTTGTTTACAGAGCAGTTGTTTAATTCCTTTTCTTTTGTCCTTTCGTTCTTGTTGATAGCAGTAGTCAGAGAGAATGTGCTGATTTCCCAGCTCCAAAACCTCTCGTTCATCTCAACAGTTCATTATCAGGCTTAGTAGGTGAGCTGCAGCTTGGTGCAGCATATTAGTTTCATATAATCAGCTTCTTATTGTTTCTGTAGAGAATCTGCCACAAGTGAGGTTTTTTTTTCCTCTTAATTAGCACATTTCTGAATTTCCGTACGAGGTAAAGTTGAGGCCAAGTTAAGACTACACAGATTGAGTATTGTGTATTGAGCATCGACTAGACGGCAAGCTTGTTTGTTTGTTTTTTCCTTAAATTGCCAATCAGCTCCGTTACAGCTTTAAACCAAACACTGCTGGAATAAACCAGATTAAAAAATGGCAAGTAATAGAGGCCCTTTTTCAGGTACAGACAGATCTTAGGATCAAAAACTATAAGAAAACACAATGACAGCAAAGCACAGAAAGGAAAAAAAAATCCCATCAAAAACACAGTAAGGATAAAAGAAGCCGCCGAAGAGACATCGGGAATTTGTTTTTCCACAGATACAAAAATGGGCTACAGGAAAGTGGAGCTGGACGACCTGCTTCACAAAGCTGGGAACGTGCAGCACTGCTGAATGGACGGTGATGTTTAGATCAAATTACACTGACTTTAATAAGCCACTGTCTTTAAGTTGCTATTTAGACCAGTAGACTACTTACAGAAGATGATGTAACTATATGTTAATTCAAATGTCTGTCCATCCAATTATCCATTCATCCATATTTACCTCCTACTATCCGAGCACCTTTCTATCCATCCATCTATACATCTTACTGTTTATCTATGGATCCATCTACCCATCCACCTGTGTCTATTTGTCTGTCTATCATTCCATCAGTCCAACTTAATATTTTTCTATCCATCCACCTATCCTCCATTCAATGCACCTGTCTGTATCTTTCTATACAACCATCTATCCTTGTATACCTCCAGCTATCCTAGCACCCAACTATCCATCCATCTATGCATCCATCCATCTAACCTATTCATCTATGCATCAACCTGTCCTCCCTTCCATCCACCCGTTTGTCTATCCATCCATCCATCCATCCATCCATCCATACCTCCAGCTATACAAACACCCATCTATACATCTTACTATTTATCTATGTATCTGTCTATCTTCCCTTCCATCTGCTTGTCTATCCATCTACCCATCCACCTGTGTGTCTATCATTCCATAAATCCAACTTAATATTTATCAATCCATCCACATATCCTCCCTTCCATCCCCCTGTCTGTCTGTCTGTCTGTCTATCTTTCCATACAACCATCTATCCTTGTATACCTCCAACTATCCTAGCACACATCTATCCATCCATCAAACTTATTCATCTATGCATCAACCTGTCCTCTCTTTCATCCACCCACCCGTCTGTCTATGCATCCATCCAATCATCCATGTATACCTCCAGCTATACAAGCACCCATCTATCCATCCATCTATGCATCTTACTATTTATCTATGTAGCCATCTATCTTCCCTTCCATCTGCTTGTCTGTCCATCGACCATCCACCCGTGTCTATTTGTCCGTCTAGCCTTCCACCAATTCAACTCAATATTTATCTATCTATCCATCCACCCATTCCTCACTTCCATTCATCTATCTGTCTGTCCATCTATTAATCAATCCATCCATCTTTTTATTACAGTATTAGTAGTTCTGTGGAAAAAAGGAATGTAAAATAGACTCACTGTAGAATGGGGACACAGTCACTGCATGCATTTAAACCTTCAACCAAAAAAATTGGGTGGGTGGAGTGTGAGAGAGAGAGAGAGAGAGAGAGAGAGAGAGAGAGAGATACCCATTTTTTCATGAGCATGGCATATTTAACACCAGATTCCTTCCTGCTTCTAAATTTTATATAAACCTCCAAAGCTTTTATTGCTTGCAATACGTGTGTGTGTGTGTGTGTGTGTGTGTGTGTGTGCACGCATGTGTGTGTGTGAGAGAGAGAGAGGGCATTATACAGAGCAGAGCATTATACAAAGCATTTTTGTTCACCTCCATGACAATACATTCGTTTCTTGGATTTGTTTTGTTTCCCACAAACCTTGGGCACGACCGTGCACCGAAATGAACGGATGATTAGTATTGTTTATTCAGTCAGTGCTCGAGACCACGAAAGAATATAAGATCTGCTTTTCATTCGTCCAAGCTTCAAAGTTCAAAATTCATCCATTAAGCAACTGCCACTTAATGGCACTTGACATTCCACTGCGTCAGCATCAGTACAGCACTGGCAGCATGAAGCGCAGCTCTGTTATTACTTCAGCAGAGACGGAGAGAGAAGGAATTACAGCCAGTTAGAGAGCAGAGCTAGTTTTCTCTGCTTCTACTGCATGTAAAAGCCACTAGGCATTTTACTGTGTGTTAACTGTGGTCCAAAGTGACAATATAGATTTATCTACAGTATATATCAGTAGAAGATTATCTTAACTGTAAATTTATTGTGATAAATGTCATTTTCTGAGATTCAGAAAATTCCTTTTTATTTATTTAATTTTTGTGTGAAGTGGTTTTTAGTGTAGCTACAGATGAATATTTTTCACTCTGAAAAATAAATAAATATATATATATATATATATTACAATTTTGACAGATTTTCTTCTCCTGTTAAGTGTTACTTATTGACTATCTACTCATCTATCCATCCATCCATCCATCCATCCATCCACCCAGGCACCCACCTATCTGTCCAACCACCAATCCATCTATCGATTCACCCATCCATCCATCCATCCATCCATCCATCCATCCATCCATCCATTCATCCAATACTGTGTTAAGTTCTGTGATTATTCCAGGGTTTATTACTTACCGACGGCCAGCAGCGGCTGGTAGTGCTGGATGTTTTTAGTGGTTAAAGGAGGACACATGCGCAGCGAGAAGGGTGGCAGGGGCAAACCAGACAACAGCCCTGTCAGGAGGAACTTCAGCTGCACCTCCTGCTGCCCCACCATCGATACAGGGGGGTCAACACCCGAGATCAAAGTGGGACCTGAGGTGGGGGAGAGATATGTTGAGGAATGTCAGTACTGAAAGCTCACTGTTTACATAATGAAAGGGGAAAAAGCAAAGAGAAAACTATACGTCAATTTGGATGACCATGAGACCATGAGCATGCCTGATCTAAAGCTTCATCCGATCTTTGTCTGATCTTTAACTTAAGTCTGATCTAACACAACTTAATTTAAGTTCTGATCTGATCTATTCCAGGGTCAGATCTAACATGGTATCAGACACAGCATCGGACCTGATCTAACACAGCATCTGCTCTTACATTGCTCCACATGGCAGAGATTAGATATATGTATGTATGTATGTGTGTGTGTGTGTGTGTGTGTGTGTGTGTGTGTGTGTGTGTGTGTGTGTGTGTGTGTGTGTGTGTGTGAGTGAGATGCTGATTTAGATCAGAAGTAGTGTAAAGTCAGATGATGTGTACGATCAGACTGCATGTAAGATCAGACCCTGGAATCAAAGAAGATAAGAAACTATGTCAAATAAACTTAGGTGCACTTGTTAAAAGTGTTTCATTTTATGGCTTTAAAATTTATTATATATAGTCTTTTTTATAAATTTAGATTAAACGACTGGATCAAAATGCAAAAAAACAGCACAAATTCAAGATACTACTAATGGGATTTCATAGTAGTCCAGACCAGAATACCCACAAAAAGATGAAAGATTATCTCTCTCTCACACACACACACACACACACACACACACACACACACACACACACACACACACACACACACACACACACACACACACACACACACACACACACACACACACACACACACACACACACACACAATAACCCTAGGGCAAATAGCAGGAAGTATCAGTTCTGTAACAATGCAGAAAAAAAAGATAGATATATAAAAGGAGATAAAAGCCCTCTGTGTCTGAGAAGGTTATCAGTGTTGGGCCACCGGCTGGAACAAAAAGATTTAGAAAGGAGGAAGGCCACTGTAGACAGAGAAAGAGAGCACCCGAAAGAGAGAGAGAGAGAGAGAGAGAGAGAGAGAGAGAGAGAGAGAGAGAGAGAGAGAGAGAGAGAGAGAGAGAGAGAGAGACTTACAAAAAATTAGCACAGACTTCATAAGATACTTAATGTTATTCCATGCAGGAGTCAGTGACAAGCTGGAGATAAGGAGAAAGAATGAGGAAGAAAAGAAACTGGGTTTCTAATATGGAGCCCAAACACCTTCCAGTAACTGAGAATTTCAGCTTTTATTAAAGAAGGTTCATTCGGTGTTCATTTCTTTACCAAACCCCACATACTGACTAATAATGGTATTAGTTATTATACACTTTGCTTTCAGTAAAGCTTTTAGATTAGACCTGGGTTTGTGTTTTAGTGTATTGCAGAATGTGTAGTGTAAGTGTAAAATAGTCTAGTGTAGTGTGGATTAAGTTAAGTGTTAAGTTAAGTGACGTGACATACGGCTAAGTATGGTGATCCATACTCAGAATTTGGTCTCCGCATCACACAGCAGTGAACACACACACACACACACAGAACAGTATAAAGTACTGTATACCGTAGTGTAGAATAAAATAGTGTAATGTAGTGTAAAATAGTGTCCTGTGGAGTGGATTAATGTAGTGTAGCACAGAATAGTGTAGTGTAGTGTAGATTAACGTAGTGTATACCGTAGTGTAGAATAGAATAGTGTAGTGTAGATTAACGTAGTGTATACCGTAGTGTAGAATAGAATAGTGTAGTGTAGATTAATGTAGTGTATACCGTAGTGTAGAATAGAATAGTGTAGTGTAGATTAACGTAGTGTATACCGTAGTGTAGAATAGAATAGTGTAGTGTAGTGTAGATTAACGTAGTGTATACCGTAGTGTAGAATAGAATAGTGTAGTGTAGATTAACGTAGTGTATACCGTAGTGTAGAATAGAATAGTGTAGTGTAGATTAACGTAGTGTATACCGTAGTGTAGAATAGCGTAGTGTAGTGTAGTGTAGATTAACGTAGTGTATACCGTAGTGTAGAATAGAATAGTGTAGTGTAGATTAACGTAGTGTATACCGTAGTGTAGAATAGAATAGTGTAGTGTAGATTAACGTAGTGTATACCGTAGTGTAGAATAGAATAGTGTAGTGTAGATTAACGTAGTGTATACCGTAGTGTAGAATAGCGTAGTGTAGTGTAGTGTAGATTAACGTAGTGTATACCGTAGTGTAGAATAGAATAGTGTAGTGTAGATTAACGTAGTGTATACCGTAGTGTAGAATAGAATAGTGTAGTGTAGATTAACGTAGTGTATACCGTAGTGTAGAATAGCGTAGTGTAGTGTAGTGTAGATTAACGTAGTGTATACCGTAGTGTAGAATAGCGTAGTGTAGTGTAGTGTAGATTAACGTAGTGTATACCGTAGTGTAGAATAGAATAGTGTAGTGTAGTGTAGATTAACGTAGTGTATACCGTAGTGTTGAATAGAATAGCGTAGTGTAGTGTAGATTAACGTAGTGTATACTGTAGTGTAGAATAGAATAGTGTAGTGTAGATTAACGTAGTGTATACCGTAGTGTAGTGTAGTGTAGATTAACGTAGTGTATACCGTAGTGTAGAATAGAATAGTGTATTACAGTATAGAATAGTGTAGTACAGTATAGAATAGTGTAGTGCAGTATAGAATAGTGTAGTACAGTATAGAATAGTGTAGTGCAGTATAGAATAGTGTAGTGCAGTATAGAATAGTGTAGTACAGTATAGAATAGTGTAGTGCAGTATAGAATAGTGTAGTACAGTATAGAATAGTGTAGTGCAGTATAGAATAGTGCATTACAGTATAGAATAGTGTAGTGCAGTATAGAATAGTGCATTACAGTATAGAATAGTGTAGTGCAGTATAGAATAGTGTACTGTAGTATAGTATAGTGTAGTGCAGTATAGAATAGTGTAGTGCAGTATAGAATAGTGTAGTGCAGTATAGAATAGTGTAGTGCAGTATAGAATAGTGTACTGTAGTATAGAATAGTGTAGTACAGTATAGAATAGTGTAGTGCAGTATAGAATAGTGTAGTGCAGTATAGAATAGTGTAGTGCAGTATAGAATAGTGTAGTGCAGTATAGAATAGTGTAGTGCAGTATAGAATAGTGTACTGTAGTATAGAATAGTGTAGTGCAGTATAGAATAGTGTAGTGCAGTATAGAATAGTGTACTGTAGTATAGAATAGTGTAGTACAGTATAGAATAGTGTAGTGCAGTATAGAATAGTGTAGTGCAGTATAGAATAGTGTAGTGCAGTATAGAATAGTGTACTGTAGTATAGAATAGTGTAGTACAGTATAGAATAGTGTAGTGCAGTATAGAATAGTGTAGTGCAGTATAGAATAGTGCATTACAGTATAGAATAGTGTAGTGCAGTATAGAATAGTGCATTACAGTATAGAATAGTGTAGTGCAGTATAGAATAGTGTACTGTAGTATAGTATAGTGTAGTGCAGTATAGAATAGTGTAGTGCAGTATAGAATAGTGTAGTGCAGTATAGAATAGTGTAGTGCAGTATAGAATAGTGTACTGTAGTATAGTATAGTGTAGTGAAGAACAGTGTAGTGTGGTGCAGAATAGAATAGAATAGTATAGTGTAGTGTAGAATAGTGTAGTGTAGAATAGAATTGTCTGGTGTAGTGTATTGTAGTGTAGAATAGTGTAGTGTAGTAAACAACAGAATAGTGTAGTGCAGTATAGAATAGTGTAGTGCAGTATAGAATAGTGTAGTGCAGTATAGAATAGTGTAGTGCAGTATAGTATAGTGTAGTGCAGTATAGAATAGTGTAGTGCAGTATAGAATAGTGTAGTACAGTATAGAATAGTGTAGTGCAGTATAGAATAGTGTAGTGCAGTATAGAATAGTGTAGTACAGTATAGAATAGTGTAGTGCAGTATAGAATAGTGTAGTGCAGTATAGAATAGTGTAGTACAGTATAGAATAGTGTAGTGCAGTATAGAATAGTGTAGTGCAGTATAGAATAGTGTAGTACAGTATAGAATAGTGTAGTGCAGTATAGAATAGTGTAGTGCAGTATAGAATAGTGTAGTGCAGTATAGAATAGTGTAGTACAGTATAGAATAGTGTAGTGCAGTATAGAATAGTGTAGTACAGTATAGAATAGTGTAGTGCAGTATAGAATAGTGTAGTGCAGTATAGAATAGTGTAGTGTAGTATAGAATAGTGTAGTGCAGTATAGAATAGTGTAGTACAGTATAGAATAGTGTAGTGCAGTATAGAATAGTGTACTGTAGTATAGTATAGTGTAGTGAAGAACAGTGTAGTGTGGTGCAGAATAGAATAGAATAGTATAGTGTAGTGTAGAATAGTGTAGTGTAGAATAGAATTGTCTGGTGTAGTGTATTGTAGTGTAGAATAGTGTAGTGTAGTAAACAACAGAATAGTGTAGTGTAGTAAACAACATAATAGTGTAGTGTAGTAAAGAACAGAATAGTGTAGTGTAGTAAAGAACAATAGTGTAGTGTAGTAAAGAACAATAGTGTAGTGTAGTAAAGAACAGAATAGTGTAGTGTAGTAAAGAACAATCGTGTAGTGTAGTAAAGAACAATAGTGTAGTGTAGTAAAGAACAGAATAGTGTAGTGTAGTAAAGAACATAATAGTGTAGTGTAGTAAAGAACAGAATAGTGTAGTGTAGTAAAGAACATAATAGTGTAGTGTAGTAAAGAACATAATAGTGTAGTGTAGTAAAGAACAATAGTGTAGTGTAGTAAAGAACAATAGTGTAGTGTAGTAAAGAACAATAGTGTAGTGTAGTAAAGAACATAATAGTGTAGTGTAGTAAAGAACATAATAGTGTAGTGTAGTAAAGAACAATCGTGTAGTGTAGTAAAGAACAATCGTGTAGTGTAGTAAAGAACAATAGTGTAGTGTAGTAAAGAACAATAGTGTAGTGTAGTAAAGAACATAATAGTGTAGTGTAGTAAAGAACATAATAGTGTAGTGTAGTAAAGAACAATCGTGTAGTGTAGTAAAGAACAATAGTGTAGTGTAGTAAAGAACAATAGTGTAGTGTAGTAAAGAACATAATAGTGTAGTGTAGTAAAGAACATAATAGTGTAGTGTAGTAAAGAACAATCGTGTAGTGTAGTAAAGAACAATAGTGTAGTGTAGTAAAGAACATAATAGTGTAGTGTAGTAAAGAACAATCGTGTAGTGTAGTAAAGAACAATAGTGTAGTGTAGTAAAGAACAATAGTGTAGTGTAGTAAAGAACAATAGTGTAGTGTAGTAAAGAACAGAATAGTGTAGTGTAGTAAAGAACAATAGTGTAGTATAGTGTAGATTCATGAAGAATAGTCTAGTGTAGAAGATTCATGCTGAGGCTAGGCTAAAGCAAGGCAATCGTTTACAATGACATTTTTAGATTAGATCTACAGCACTTATAAAATAAATCCAGCCACTCTGAAGAATTTTAGGATATTTTACAGTGTTAATGCGTCGCATGATTATGAATTCAGAGATGAGGATTTTTTGCCTGTCATCAGCATCAGCAAAGTAATTCCATTAGTCTGTTTTTTTTTTGCAGGATTGCAGTCTGGTGGTTAGATGTTGTTCCTCATCAACAGCAAAATTGCATATAGTGTTTAAATAGTATCTTAATTAGACAGCTTGAGGAGCTGTGAAACGTGCGAGTGTGAGTGTTGATTCCGTGAACCAGAGCTCCCAGGTTCGACCCAGAACTCGGGTCACTGCACAGAGTTTGACACATTCACCCCACGAGTTTCCTCTTGGTTGTCCGGCTTCCAAAATCAGCCAGCGATGCTGAATTGCCTCCAGGTGTGAATGAGTGTGTCTGCGTGTATTCAGCAAAATCTCTTCTTTATCGTTTCTATTCTCCACAGCTTCTCAGCTGTTATCTCGGCTGCCCATTTATTTGAAAAAACTAATAGTCCCTTAATGCGGGAATGATCATGAAACAAGAATTGGAGATAGGAGGAAACTGGTAATTGGACTGAGAAGAAAACCAGAGAACCCAGAGGAAACCCCTGAAGCACAGGAAGAAACCAAACCCACCCAATTCAGGATGTGTGAGGCAAACATGCTAACCATAAGGCCACCTAAACATGCATGGATATCTGTAACTATAACAACAGGACATGACCACAGTAACAACATTACTCGTATTATAAATAGAATCGACTGAGCAAGTTGTAACGCATGTAAAGACGCTCCGGAGTGTATTCGCAGTAAAAAGACTTACCGATCATTGTATTGAGAGAGAGGTCCGGGATTCGTTTCTGGTTCTGGCCCAACGGGGTCCCACAAAAATTTACTGGGGAGTAGAGCGGGGAAAGGCCTGACCTGTAATCCAACACCAGACAGACATAAAGATGGAGCAAATGAATGGAAAGCCTTTATACTGATGAATAATATGGAATAATATGCATAAGGGTTACGTTTAGAATCATAAAATTGCGTATTAATAACTGGGATAGATAATGAAAGCAGCCATGGAAGAAAAAGTACTGAAAAAGAAATGGGAATGATCTGTAACGTTAATCCAGAAGGAGTATCCTTATCCCAGTCTGATTCCAAGTCTGATCTATGCATTGGTGTCTATTCACTCTAATAACAGTACTGAACAAGTCTACTATTAGTACAAGACTAAAGTTACGGTGTGGTTCAGTTCGGGGCATCTAAACAAGTCTTTTTGATTTAAACACAATAATTAGATCAGATTAGATTAGATTAGGCACACATAAATGGTGTAATCTAAATCATAAGGAGTATAATACAAGGTACCCGATGTTGGACGATGCTTTTCCAGTGTGAGCTTTGAGCTCCCAGAGCATGATGCGGCCGTCGCTCACCACCAGGGCGGCTCGGTTCTCGTTGACGGGGCAGATCACCGCCCGGTACGGCCGCACTGTCTTGGTCACGCGGATGGCGTCGCACTGAGAGCGCAGATCATACGACAGCTCCTGCATTCCCTGCTCCGTCTCAGATGCCACTGCTGCTGATTACATTGACATTGAGGTTAAACCTATAATAGTCATTTTTTTATTTGTTTTTAATACAAGTAACCTGGAAGATATGGTTAATCTTCATGAACGTAGCTTTAATACACAGGAAATTTAACAGGGAAAGTTATATATGCGTTTAAGCTTGAGCTATCAAATATATAATGAGCATTAACACTCTCAGATTATTATTATTCGCTTTCTAGAGCTCTTCTAAAGCCCATTTTAGCCATGCTAAATGTTAATCAAAATGACCTTTGACCTGCCACGGTCATGGCTTCTAGCTAGAAGCGCTACAAAACACAATACTTCAATATTTTGCAGTGAATGTCTGTAATCTAAACACGGCGTGGGCGAAATTTCAATTTGTAGCCTAGTGCGGCTCGAACTCTGACTCCAAACTTGGGGCAAGTTTAGCTGCAGAGCAGGAAAGTGAGAATCTTACTGGAATTTAACAAACGTTAAGTGATCAGATTATAGAAAGTGTGTAATATTCTACAGTGCAAACCCCACTAACATCATTCCTTTTCAATTATATAAGTATCTGATTTTTTATACAATAGAGCGGTTGAGGGTTAAAGGGCCTTGCGCAAGGGCCCAGCAGAGGCAGCCTGGTGGCCTGGGATTTAAACTTCAAGCTTAAAACATGATAGAATTATAAGTGTATGAAAAAACAACAACAAATAAAAAAAACACAACTTTATTTATTCAGAACACCAAGCAGTTCCTCCATTGCTGACACACACACACACACACACACCTCCCACACTGCACCACACACCATACCACACACCATAAACAAGTCCCACACTGCACAACACATCACAAACACAATACAACACACACACACACACACACTGCACCACACACCACACCACACAAACACACACACTGCACCACACACCATACCACACCACACACACTGCACCACACACCATACCACACACACACACTGCACCACACACCATACCACACCACACACACACTGCACCACACACCATACCACACAAACACACACACTGCACCACACACCATACCACACCACACAAACACCACACACAAGTCCCACACTGCACAACACATCACAAACACATCACAACACACACACACACACACACACTGCACCACACACCATACCACACCACACACACACACTGCACCACACACCACACCCCACAAACTGCACCACACACCATACCACACCACACACACACTGCACCACACACCATACCACACACACACTGCACCACACACCATACCACACCACACACACTGCACCACACACCATACCACACAAACACACACACTGCACCACACACCATACCACACCACACAAACACCACACACTGCACCACACACAAGTCCCACGCTGCACAACACATCACAAACACATCACAACACACACACACACACTGCACCACACACACACACTGCACCACACACCATACCACACAAACACACACACTGCACCACACACAAGTCCCACACTGCACAACACATCACAAACACATCACAACACACACACACACACACACTGCACCACACACACACACTGCACCACACACCATACCACACAAACACACACACTGCACCACACACCATACCACACAAACACACACACTGCACCACACACAACTCCCACACTGCACCACACACCACAAACACAATACAACACACACACACACACTGCACCACACCACACCACACACTGCACCACACACAAGTCCCACACTGCACAACACACCACAAACACAATACAACACACACACACACACACACACACACACTGCACCACACACCATACCACACAAACACACACACTGCACCACACACAACTCCCACACTGCACCACACACCACAAACACAATACAACACACACACACACTGCACCACACACCACACCACACCACACACTGCACCACACACAAGTCCCACAATGCACAACACACCACAAACACAATACAACACACACACACACACTGCACCACACACCACACCACACACAACTCCCACACTGCACCACACACCACAAACACAATACAACACACACACACACTGCACCACACACCACACCACACCACACACAAGTCCCACACTGCACAACACACCACAAACACAATACAACACACACACACACTGCACCACACACCACACCACACCACACACAAGTCCCACACTGCACAACACACCACAAACACAATACAACACACACACACACTGCACCACACACCACACCACACACAAGTCCCACACTGCACAACACACCACAAACACAATACAACACACACACACACACACACACTGCACCACACACAAGTCCCACACTGCACAACACACCACAAACACAATACAACACACACACACACACACTGCACCACACACCACACAAACACACACACTGCACAAGACACCACAAACACACACCCACCACACACCTCTGCACACCCACCATAAACACACACCTGTCATCCTCACACAACACACCTCAAACACAAACACACACACACTGCAGAACACATCACAAACACACACACACCTCAAACACACTGCACAAAACACCACCCACACAGCACAACACACCACAAACACAATACAAACACACACACACACCACAAACACAGCACAAACACACACCACTCACACAGCACAAACACACACACCACCCACACAGCACAAACACACACACACACACACACACACACACACCACAAACACATACTGCACCACACACAAACCAAACCACACAAACATACACACCACTGCCCACCACAGACCACAAACACACACCACACACAATTTATACTAACTTAGATAGATAGATACTATACATAAACACACAAACTAGAATAAATACGATTTTATGTAGGAGACTGAATTTTGTAGAGTGTGTAGTATTAGAGATAGATGTTGAAACCCTGGTCTAGAGGGGAAAAAGAATTAAAGAGGAAAGAAGCGCTCGCCTGTTTCCTCCACTGAGAGTGCAGTAGATCGGCACACGCGCAGTGTGACGCAGCCGTTCTCGTGCAGGCAATAGAGAGCGTCCCTCTGGCCACAGGGAATCACCTGTGCGGAAGGAAAAGCACAGCGTGACGCAGTGAAAGTACATTTCCTGCCAAGGGATTTACAGCTTTTATGTGAAGCAAAGAGTGACAAAATGCAGTAGGAAATGTCACAGCAATGTAAGATCCTGGGGGCGGAGCTTATTGTGATATTTTGACTTTTGACTTTTGATTTTGACTATATAAATATAAAAGACAATTGATATATTTTTATAAGGAAGTATGGGTATGATATTTTACATTTACAAGATATATTTTTTACTCTAGTAAGATTACTTTCCTGGTGCGTATCTTAATCATTTACTTATTTCCCATCCCATCAGCACATGGCTAATCAGGGCAACGTTATGAACAATCATTCTGTACAGAAACCTGATGCCAAAAATAAAAAAAACACACAAAATATCTAAAATCTGGCTTTTCCGCTTCAAAATCACGCCTGTTGTTATTAGGGCTGAGCTGCATGCACGAGACATGAGACGACATAGAAAGGCTGTTCAAATTGCATTGTGCTAATATCTTTAATGCTGCTTGAGTAAGGCTACAACATTATGATGTCATTAAGAAGCTGGAGGGAGTTTTATTGTAGCGTTTAGTAATGTTTTTAAATTAAACCGGAAAGAGACAAGGTGTGTGTGTGTGTGTGTGTGTGTGTGTGTGTGTGTGTGTGTGTGTGTGTGTGAGAGAGAGAGAGAGAGAGAGAGAGAATAAAAGAGAATGTGTGTGTGTGTGTGTGTGTGTGTGTGTGTGTGTGTGTGTGTGTGTGTGTGTGTGTGTGTGTGTGTGTGTGTGTGTGAGTGTGAGAGAGAGAGAGAGAGAGAGAGAGAGAGAGAGAGAGATAGAGACAGAGCGAGAGACAAAGAGAGATAGAATGAAAGAGAATGTGTGCACGAGAGAGAGAGAGAGAGAGAGAGAGAGAGAGAGAGAGGGAATGAAAGAGAGAGAATGAAAGAGAATGTGTGTGTGTGTGTGTGTGTGAGAGAGAGAGATAGAGATAGATAGAGACAGAGCGAGAGACAGAGAGAGAGAGAATGAAAGAGAATGTGTGCACGACAGAGAGAGAGAGAGAGAGAGAGGGTTGTGTACTGGTTTTTGACTAGCTGCCCGCTCCCACGATCTATGGCTTGCTCCAGTCCTGTTTTTGCAGCTGCACCATTAGTCATGCAAATGTCCTTCCTGACAAGAGCTTTCCAACACTTACAGAACATGGACACTGGTGCTAATAGGGAGGTCATGGCCGTATACGAGTGGGTGTCGGTGCACTTTAGGCCACAAATATAACCTCACACTTGCAGAAATAAATAAACAGACCAATGAAAAAATTGCATTAGCATAAAAAAAAATAATCAGACACTTTCCAGTACACAGCTAAGAGTTTGTGGCCTTTATCACCACTCCTCTGGGAAGGAACAGTGAAGGATATCAGAGGCAGGACAGTGATGTAACAGACCTCCTACACAATAGGAAGATGATGCTGTACGATGATGATGCTGTACATTCGAAGGTATGTGCAGTACATCATGATGCATTACATTCTGTAACTGCAAAAACTCTGATGAGATCTGAAACATCAGTTTTAACTGTCCTTTTGCACTGCAGCCAGGTTCTCCTTTTTTTTTTTTTTACATTTTCATTCAAACCCATACTAGAGTTCTCAGGATCTGAAATCAGTCACTGACTCACATTAAAGACCGACTCCTGATGTGGGTTATTAGATGTGGGTTTGAATCCAAAGCAGAAGATACGTATTGATTTTCACCAGAGTTTCAGTGCTGTGTGTGTGTGTGTGTGTGTGTGTGTGTGTGTGTGTGTGTGTGTGTGTGTGTGAGTGAGTATGAGAGAGAGAGAGAGAGAGAAAGAGTATGAGAGAGAGAGACAAAGAGTGTGAGAGTGAGTTGTTGTGAGTAAAACACTATGCACAAAACATCTGGAATTCACAGCAGATCACAGCAGTGTGAAAAGGCCGACACATCTGCCCTGAAATCCCAGGCACACTGACCTGTATGAAGGGCACCCCGGAGCGCTCGATGGCCACCACCCCCACGGTCTGGCTGAGCTCCAGGTCGAGGATGAGGATCTCTCTGGGGTATAGCAGCAGCATGTGACTCTTCTTTGAGGGAAGGTAAGACAGCTGGAGACAGTCATTTAGGGTTACTGCCTCGGCCCTGCAAATAAACACACACACACAAACACACGTTAAGATCTCCAGCTCAATGCTGTAATTAGCGTCATCATCTCAAAGGAAGATCTAAACAGCTCACATGATTCTGGTATCTAATAAAAACACATCTTTATATCCTTACGTATTCATTCACATCTCTATATTAAATAAAACAAACAAACAAACAAACAAACAAATAAATAAGAAAAGGAGAGGCATTGGCAGCGTGCTAGAATTGAGAATAATTGAAGACATTACCGCACGACACTGAGAGGGAACGCAATAAGAGTTACAAATCTCTTCCCAGCCCGCCGTCTACTAAGTTTATAGGCCACTGACGTCCCCAAACCTGCTTATAGGAAATAATGCCTGTGTAAATTGAAGAACATAATAAAGAGGCCAATTTCTGCTAAGTTCAGGAGGCGTTTGAACAGGAAATGGAATGAGAGACAGGAGAGAATATATGAGCGTATTGTTGTGAGATAATTAGGATCAGGAAAGAAGTAAATATATAAAAATATCTTCAGCAATGAGTAAAGGTTCTCATTTTAAAAAATAGCTAGTCTCTAATTGGCTGTATTTCGAGATATATTGAGAGTGATAAAATGGATTTGAGACGAAGAATTTATTATGACCATTAGAAAAAGTGAGATTTCATCCCAAATTTTAAAATTGCATATTAAAACCATAGAATGGAGTAGACGGGAGTTCCATAACTTCCCGGTTTGTAATTTCAGCTCTTTTTTGAGAAAAGACTTCAGAACATCCTGTTTCCTAAATGAATGTTTCTGGCATCACAAACTTTAGAAAGTGGTGGACACCCTCATTAGGGACATGTGTACAAGTGTGCAGTAAGATCAGCCAATAATGTGGCAGCAGCACCACACATAACGTCAACGCTAACACAAATAAACACTTGTTCAAAAACAGTGAGTAAAAAAACATCTCCGCATGCACGTTATTCTCAACCGTTGAGTTGGATGAGCTACAAGAGGAGTCCTCTGGGACAGACTCCAGGTTCGCTTGCCCCTTTTCCACCGAGGGAGTTTGAGTGCTGGTTCGGAGCCAGGGCCTAATTTAGAACCAGTTCTTTCTGTTTCGACCGCCAAAACACCGGCTCTGAACCAGGAAAAGTGGTTCTTAAGTAGCTGGTCTAGACTTAGGAACCGCTTGTGTCCGGGGCTGTGGGCGGGGCTGCTGTTAGCGAATTGATAATGTACCTTAAGTATACTAATGTTTAATACACTTTTACTTTACCGCGATATGATACATTATCAGCACACATTATAGTAGGTAGCTACATGCTAAGGATAATTTTTTTCTGTGTTAATGATAAAATAACGTTATGTACTTTATCGATTACAACCTCCGTTTATACAAATTACACGGAGCTGCACGTACACGTTGGATTCGCCGCGTTTGGATGCTAATGTAGGTTCACAAAGCCGTGAGCATTAACAGTAAAGCAACATCCGCCATTGTTGATGTTGTGTTTGCCGCTGCTGCGCTAATGTTGCTAGGAAACATAAGACGTATACAGTGACATCAGACTGTGATGGATCTCTAGCCGATGGAAAGGCAAACCGAATCTTTAGAAGGTTTGCCAGTGGAACCAACTTTGTACTAGCACCAGTGCTAGCTCTGAACCAGCACCCGGTTCTTTTTGGTGGAAAAAGGGGTACCAGTGACCATGTGTAAGATAAGTGCTACAGAAAATGGATGGATGAATAAATGGATAAATATTGGTGATGAAAACATGGCGAGGAAAGCTGATGTACAAGGTGCCAGCGGATTGTTTAGCAGTAGGGTCAAATTATAGGGAAGTGTTAACTTAGTTTAGATAAATTTGTCAATTGACTCAATCGACTGGGGCCGTGGTGGCTCAAGCGGTTGTAGGCTCTGGGTTGTTGATCAGAGAATCAGGGATCAAGCTCAAGCAGTGACAAGTTGCCACTGTTGGTCTCAAGCAGGTCCTTAAACCTCTCTGCTCCAAGGACATTGTATCATGGCTGACCCTGTGCACTGACCCCAACCCCCAAAGTTGGGATATGCGAAGAACGAATTTCACTGTGCTGTAATGTACATGTGACAAAATAAAGGCTTTTTCTTCTTCTCAATTCTATCTGTTGAACGCTCTGACGACGAGAACACCGATATAGACTTCGATATCCTAATTAGCAAGCCCACGGTAACAGCAAGAAAGTGTTTGTCCCTAAGAAACACCATGAGAAAGAATTCTTGAAAAGGAGCAGGGTCAACACTATACACCGAAAATTGGGATTAGAAAGCAGACTTTTCTAGCACAAATGTATGCTACAAAGTCAGACGGTACTGAGCGTGCTGAAAGGAAGTTCGTCAGGCGCATCCTTTAGGATTCCGCTCTTTCAGCAAACACGGCTGATACGAGCTTCCGTTAATTGACGTCCTTTCGGGTAACCGTTTGACGTAATTTTGTAACTGTTAACACAACATACAGGGCTATTGTGACATGCTTTTACATCTCTGCTTAGCAACAGACACGCAAACATGGAGCCATAACAATCACGTTGTTTCATACTGTAAACATTTGGCAACACCTCAGATTTCTTGCTACTGTAGTAAATTTGGGGATGCCATATTCTCTGAGTAATGCTGATCATATTATTTGATGATACTGAGAACTGGGAGATGAATATAGACTACAAAAGCTTTGGCATCCCATAATAATCACAAGAGTAGCACTATGGTCTAACCCAGCCACTGAAGAGTTAACTCTCAGTGCCAGGACCCAAGCCCAGATAAAATGGGAGGGTTGCGTCAAGAAGGGCATCCGGCATAAAACTTGTGCTAAATCTAATATGCTGACTACAAGATCCGCAGTGGCGACCCCGAACAGGGAGCAGCGAAAGAAAGAGAGACGGGCTTGGGGGGCACTATGGCCAGCTGGGGTTACATTTGAGACCTAGGTTGGTTGGTATTACTGATGGCTAAGGCATCCGTCGAGGAAAGGTGTAGAGATTTAACCCAGTGGCTTATTCGTATCTGTATCCAGATTTAAGCATGACATAAACTGCCTTTTTTATACAAATCCTTCTATGACTTACTCTCTGGGAAACAAAAAATACATACGTGCACTGTCAGCAAAGCGTGAACCAAAACTCTGGTCCAACCTTAGCTACATTGCTCAAGATCTCAGTAATGCTACGTCACAGATACGGCGACTCGCAGCGACATAGTGACCTACTAAGTGACCGTTGGTTTTCAGTGCAACCTGGAGTCTTCTGGTGGCATGAGCGGCAGCACCCATTTGAGAACATCATGCAAATATGGAGGGACTATGAAGAACACAGCTGTTGTGGAAGTTGTATGTTTGTTTAAATACCCAAGCTATTTAGCCAGGATGTTTCATTACATTTACACCATTTAGGCAGATGCCCTTATCCAGAGCGACTTACCTTTTTATCTCATTTACACAGCTGAGCAATTAAGAGTTAAGAACCTTGCTCAGGGGCCCAGGAGTGTCAGCTTGGTGACAACCTTCCAATCAGTACTCAGAAATCTTACCCACTAGGCTACCACATCCCCTTATTAGACATCTTCTAACCACTGCAAGAAATAAAGGAAGTTTTGACATATCAGGAAACAAACGCAACAGCTAGCAGCTAATCTTCAAGTACTGTTAATTTACAGCAGTATTAGAACAAGAAGTTTTTCTAAAAGTTTGCTTATTCATCATACTCAAGCCCTTTATCACAATGGCACCACAAAGCAAGATTAAAGCATGGACCTTTTACCATGCTGCTGCTTTGTCCAAAATTGCACCTCTGTACCATTAACCCAAATCAGCCGCTCTGGCAGACTAATGGAGCAGGGATCGCTTTATTTACACGGACCCATCAAAGACGTTTTCCAGAAAATAAGCCTCGCTGATGCGACTGAGTGCCGAAGTACACTGCTTCAAATGTACCGCAGTGTTCAGGGTAGAGAGGAAAGTGAGTAAAGCTTCTAATGATCAATAGAGCGGAAGAAAAAACCTTCCTCAGACAAAGCAGGAAAGCGATGATGAAAAGAACAAAGAGAGGAAGAAAAAACATCTGATTTAAACAACGAAAAAGAACTTTGATGATCAAAACACAGAATGTAGGCAGACAATTATTATCTTCTTGTGTGACGTGGTGGAGGTTTTGAGCAGCTTATCATTCTAAAGGTTAACACTTTACAAACTCAGAGGGAGGGAAAGTTATTCATTGTCTGTTTTTTTTTTTTACTTTTCTTTTATTTCAGACCTTGTGGACGTTTTCCATTCCTCATTAACTGATCTGTCAGGGCTGTAATGGAATATTTTATTTACAGTATTAAGTAAAGTGGAAATGCTGACCAACAAGCAGAAAGGAAGCTCAGGTGTCTCCGTGCTCGCAGAACTGATCTGCTCAAATGTTTAGAACTGAACTACACTTTTCTTTAGATATAGTCCTTATTGAATGTCCAGCTTTACTGCATTCTGCTTTCCTCCGGCCATGTAAGATTTATACAAACTAAGACGTTTCTAGATCAGAGTGGCAAAGAGGAATTATTCCGAAAAATTACGGATTCAATTTTCCTCTAATGACTCAGCTTCAGTGTGGAAAGGTTTAAAAGCCTCACCAACTACACGACACCATCCCCCAGCACTGTGGTAAATCAACAACTGGCAGACGACCTGAATGAGTTCTACTGTAGGTTTGAAAAAGCCCAATTCACACCTTCTGTAACCCCCGAATCAGTCACACCTTCAATCCAGTTCAGTGAAGATGATGTGTGTCAGGTCTTCAGGAAGACCAAGAGAAGAAAGGCTCCAGGCCCAGACAGCGTTTCACCAGCCTGTCTGAAAGCCTGTGCTGATCAGCTGGCCCCATCTTCACACGGATATTCAACACGTCACTGGAGCTGTGTGAAGTACCCTCATGCTTCAAAAGCTCCACCATCATCCCCGTTCCAAAGAAACCCAAAATCACCAGACTTATGCCCCTTTTCCACCGGAAAGAACCGGGTGCTGGTTCAGAGCTAGCACTGGTGCTGGTTCAAAGTTAGTTCCACTGGCGAACCTTCTAAGAACCGGTTTGCCTTTCCACCGGCTAGTGAGCAATCACAGCGCCGAGTGTGACATCACTGTATACGTGTCACGTGTCCCAGCAACGTTAGCGCAGCAGCGGCAAACACAAACACAACAACAATGGCGGATGTTGCTTTACTGTTAATGCTCATGGCTTTGCGAACCTACATTGGCATCCAAAAACGGCGAATAAAACGTGTACGTGCAGCTCCGTGTAATCTGTATAAACGGAGGTTGTAATCGATAAAGTACATAATGTTATTTTATTGTTAACACAGAAAAAAAATTAGCCTTAGCATGTAGCTACCTACTATCATGTGTGCTGATAAGTGATCATATTGCGGTAAAGTAAAAGTGTAATAAACATTAGTATACTTAAGGTACATTATCAAATGCGCTAACAGTAGCCCCATCCCCAGCTCCCACCCCAAGCGGTTCTTAAGTCTAGACCAGCAACGTTTTGGTGCTACTTAAGAACCACTTTTCCTGGTTCGGAGCCGGTGCTTTGGCGGTCGAAACAGAAAGAACTGGTTCTAAATTAGGCTCTGGCTCCGAACCAGCACTCGAACTGCCTCGGTGGAAAAGGGACCAAGGACTTATGTGAGGATCCTGTTTGTGGACTTCAGCTCTGCTTTCAACATTATCATCCCATCACTCCTACAGTCCAAATTAACCCAGCTCTCCGTACCCTCCTCTGTCTGCCAGTGGATCACCAGCTTTCTGACAGACAGGCAGCAGCTAGTGCGACTGGGGAAACTCAAATCAAGCACCCGTACCGTCAGCACTGGCGCCCCCCAGGGCTGTGTTCTCTCCCCACTGCTCTTCTCCCTGTACATGAATGACTGCACCTCTAATGACCCATCTGTCAAGCTCCTGAAGTTTGCAGACGACACCACACTGACGGGATCATCCAGGACGGTGACGAGTCTGCTTACAGACTGGAGGTTGAGCGGCTGGCTGTCTGGTGCAGCCTTAACAACCTGGAGCTGAACACGCTCAAGACAGTGGAGTTGATAGTGGACTTCAGGAGAAACCCCCTGCTCTCCCCCCACTAACCATCATGGACAGCATTGTCACAGCCGTGGAGTCATTCAGATTCCTGGGAACCACAATCTCCCAGGACCTGAAGTGGGACATTCACATTGACTCCATTGTGAGAAAGGCCCAGCAGAGGTTGTACTTCCTTCGTCAGCTGAAGAAGTTCAACCTGCCACAGGATTTGCTGAAACAGTTTTACACTGCCATCATCGAATCCATCCTCTGCACCTCAGTAACTGTTTGGTTCAGCTCAGCCACCAAATTTGATCTCAGAAGACTACAGAGGGTAGTCCGGACTGCTGAGCGAATCATTGGCACAACTCTCCCCACTCTCCAAGACCTGTACTCCTCCAGAATGAGCAAAAGAGCTAAGAAAATCACTCTGGACCCCTCACATCCAGCACACTCCCTCTTTGAACTGTTACCATCTGGTCGGCGCTACAGAGCCCTGAGCTCCAGAACGACCAGACATAGGAACAGTTTCTTCCCTCAAGCAATCCACCTGATGAACAATTAACACCATGGAACACACAACACATAATATTTGCACTATGTATACCTCAATTGCACATTTCATACTTGCACTCTGTACATACATACATACATATTTTCTGTACTGTTTACTTCAACTGCACATTTCACAATTGCACATGTGTACATACAAATTGTATATATTGTATACTTATTTGCATATGTATATTTCATATGTTTATTTTAACTGCACATTTCACACCTGTATATGTGTACATACAATTTAATCTATACTAAATATGTCATTCTGTTACACTGTGGAGATTATGTCACTAAAACAAATTCCTAAAACAAAAAAAAAATAATAATTAAACCTACGTCTACTAAATCAGTTCATTTCCAGTATAGATATTGATATTGCTATTTATGTTACTGGATTTTTTTTCCCCCCAATCTTTAATACCGGAACTTAAACTTATTTATGATGTCATACAACATCGTAAGCGGTTAATGAATCAAAGTGTACACTTCTAAGTTTTTAAATCATTTGTAGGAGGCTCACAACCATCCCTCGCTTTTCCCAAGGCCCTGCACACCAGCACATAAACACATTCATGATACTCTACATACACAAACCCAACAGTCTCCAGACATAATCTTATCACAGACATGTGGCGATCGAATAATTCACGTGTTTATACTGATTGAAAATATCCGATACTAAAAGTCATATCTGAGTGTATTACCTTAAGCGTATTCTTAGTCTCTTACCTAGTGAAGCAGCTTTGGATAAAAGCGGCATAAATGTAAAAACCTTCTATGACCTTCTATGAGTCTTGATAAATGAAAAGAAACATCAATGTATGAAAATTATTCAGCACATTCACACGAGAGGTCGATTGTTCTAATCAAAAATAAATAACATAAAAAAAAATTAATTGGAACAATCATTTATACTTAATGTCAAAAGCACAGACAGACAGACTGTCATGTCACATCTGTGTACTCACATGGGTTTCTCGTTGGTGATGAGCACTTTGACCTTGTTGAGCGCTTTCTTAGCACCTGTGGGATGTGTAGCAGCAGGTTTGCTGTGAGCAGGGCTAGCGTGTGGGCTGGCAATGTAAACCTTCTTCCCGCTGCTGCCCGGGGGCTTGGACGGTGAGAAGTCGGTGATGAAAACGATTCCCTCGCTAGTCAGCACTAATAGAGCGGCGGGTTATACAGGAAGAGAAGATAAAGATTTGAGTTATTCTCAGCAGCCAGACTGCTCAAACTGCAAAAAAAAACAAAAAAACAATATCTCGAATCAGGTCGGAATTATCTAGTATTTTCCCCACATCTTTGTACACTTATAGAATATTAACACAAACTTTACTTTAAACTACTTAGCAATTATTTTGACTGTCCATATTCTCAATAATATATTTTGATTTCTAAAAGCAAAATAAAAACAAATAAATAAATAAATACATACATACATACATAAATAAATAGTATTTAATTTCTACTTTACACTAAGAAACTGTTATTCCTTTGAATCCAAGCAGAAGATAACAAGGTAATGGAAACAATTTAAGCACTGTTAAAAGTGACTATGCATACAGGCTAAATTGGAGGGGTCGAACGGGTCGAAAGAGAAGGACAGGATGTTCTCGGCGTAGCTCTTCTTCCACAGCTTGGTCCCCGTATCCCCGTTCCACAGCACTATGTAGTTGGGAGGGTGCACGGCCAAAAGCAGGTCATGTGACATGTCCTGATTCCACAGCCAATCCATGTCTGGGGAGAGAAACCGAGCCAAAACAAATGCTTTCAGGTAGCTTCTACATTTCAACATAGAGTTTCATGAACAATCAATCCAAGCTATTTGAATAATGATACCATAGGTGAAATTTGGTAATACTGCGGGGAGCTACATATATTAATAGTCAATGCATCTGAAAACAGGACACTGGGCTTACTGACAGCACAGATTCATACAAACTGGATGACAAATGACCCAGCTAATCTACTGTCCTGGGTTTTATTTATTTTTATTTATTTTTAAGTTTACTTATTAAGGCGTCCCCCCTCTTCAACTTCCCAGTCATTTATGCTGGTATGTGGAAATAAATGATGGGTTCAAACCCATGCAAAGGGTAGTTTACTTCCTGAACATGTTGCATTCACTTTTATGAATGATGTCACCTTATGAATTATATCACGTGGACCGGTAAGGTCACGTCACGTGGACCGGCAAGGTTTCATGTTAACAGTGGTGGTTGTAGGATTTTTCTGTAACAGGGGCCATTAAAGGGCCACATGTTACATTCAGGGGCCAAGTACAGGGTACATTCAAGCACACAAAGTAATTTATTCAGTACGGTGCAAATACATTTCGGCAGTCATTCCTTTTTCAAACGCTCGAGTGTCGCCAATTGTTTGGGGGGTGGAATTGCATCTGTGATCGTTGTGAATAATTCTCCAGTTGCTCTTCTCGTCGAAGATTGATGGAACGGGGGCCAATCAGTGGTCAATCAGATTTCAGCAGGGGCCAGGGCCCTTGTGGCCCTTATGACCTCTAGACTGGACTATTGTAATGCATTACTAGGTGGTTGTCCTGCATCTTTAATAAATAGGTTACAGTTAGTCCAAAATGCAGCTGCCAGAGTTCTCACTAGGACAAGAAAGTATGACCATATAACCCCAATTTTATCATCTCTACACTGGCTACCTGTTAGGTATAGAATTGACTACAAACTGCTGCTACTTACGTACAAGGCTCTTAATGGTTTAGCTCCCATGTATCTAACTAGTCTGCTAACACGTTACAATCCTTCACGCTCTCTGAGATCACAAAACTCAGGGACTTTTGGTAGTTCCCAGAATATCTAAGTCTACTAAAGGTGGTAGAGCATTTTCTTATTTAGCTCCCAAACTTTGGAATAGTCTTCCTGATAGTGTTCGGGGCTCAGACACACTTTCCCAGTTTAAATGTAGATTAAAAACTCATCTCTTCAGTCAGGCGTACACATAATACATCCCATAATATCATGCACCAGTACATCAGACCAGCACATTTTTATGAACGGCAGATATGTTAATCCCTTTCCACTGCTTTTCTCTTTGTACCCATCCCGAGGCATCCAGACACTGTACCAGCTCCCATCGTCCTCTGTGGGACGAAGCCTTTGGACATCCACTGAGCCGAGGCCGACTCTAAGAATCCTGAGACATCTCCAGTTAGACTCTGTGGTACTCAGAAGATCAGAAGTCCTTAAACCTCACACCAATACACCATTTGTTTGACTGTATATTACAATCACACCCCAGTGTCACCCATATGAGGATGGGTTCCCCCTTGAGTCCGGTTCCTCTCAAGGTTTCTTCCTTTACCAATTTAAGGGAGTTTTTCCTTGCCACTGCTGCCTGAGTCACCTCAGACTTGCTCATAGGGGAATAAATACATACACACTGTGAACTATATACATCTAATAATAACCTAGAATTTTTATTCTGTTAATTCTTATTTCTTTTATTATTCGTTATTTCCTTTATCATTAATTATGTTTACCTTCTGCTCTGTGTTTATGTTCTGTAAAGCTGCTTTGAGACAATGTCTATTGTAAAAAGCGCTATACAAATAAACTTGAATTGAATTGAATTGAATGTTACCAGTTTTTCATGCGAACCGCTCACTGTTTCAGATTAAACTGCCAGCGTGAAAGCTCTAGACAGGGTTGCTGTGTCTTGTTACCTTCCACAACCCAACCTGCTTGCTACCGTTACAGATCCTAATGCTACGAGCCCTGTCTTACCCTGGATGGGTTTGGAATGCTCCTGAATCTCGCAGTGCGCAACGCCGCTCACCACGTCCCACACGATGATTTTGCCTGCGGCGTCGGCCGAGGCGAGGCGTAGCGAGTACGGGGAGCTCAGGTTGTGGTGGTAGTTCTCCCTGGACCATTTCACCTAAACACACACGACATTATTTAGAGATGACAAAAGACTTTAAATCAGTTCCTATAACTTATGGAATTGGGGTTTCAAATTCCCAAACTTAATGAAGCACAGATAGATAGAACGGCAAAATAAATCTGCAGGTAGTAAATGTGCATCGCTGGAGCTCTTTAAGCTTTCTGTTCACTACTTAACACCAGCAAACAGCAAGCATCCGTCCCTTATTTGTCGGTCTTTTATGTTTGTTTGTTTCCAAAAAATTTCTTTTTTCCAGGTGACCTGAACAGGACAGAACCCTTATGTTTGAAACCGTAAACACGAGGAGGCCGGCAGGTGCCATGTTTTTGTCGGTTTCTCTGCATCTGCTTGCTCATTTATTCCTGGGGATGACGATGACGAATGGACGACTGCGCCGACGTTGTGGTGTACAAGATTAAAATGCATGGTGGGGTGAGAAATGGCAGAAAGAGCCGGGCACTGTCTCTGATAAACACTGAAGAGTTTAGGGGTCATTACTCATGAGACTGTGCACATGCACACACACACACACACACACACACACACACACACACACACACTTTAACAACAGAACACTACTAGATAAAGTGCAGAATGCTTCTGGACATAAATGACACCAGATTCATTTTTCAGGGACGTTTGTCATGCCCGATCTCTTACGCTCATTTTAATGACTGAAAATCATCTGTAGAGTAAACTGAAAACAGCCGATTAGATCACACCGTTCCCTAAAGCTATAATGGTACGAAGGATCGTATTTACAGGTCGACCACGAAGGAATTTTCTTTCGTCAGTAGAAAAACGTACAGTAGAGGAATCAGTGGCTACGACGTCTGTAGTTACTGAAATCGAATGTTTACTCGACCCAGAAGCTGAATTTTTTTTATGTATTTGGTTTATGCAGCAAGTCACTGAAATACAAGTAAATTGCTATAAAAACCACATGCTCTATCCCAGTGGTCTAGCCATCACAATCTGATGCTTATCAAAGCCGCTCAGATCCTTACGCTTGCCCATTTTTCCTGTTTCCATCACTTCACCTTTACTTATCTGAGGTTTTAATGCTCTGTTTAATCGGTGTATATCCAAGAACAAACCTAGAAGTGACTTATTTCTCCTTTTATCCGGTAGAATAAGATACACACACACAGGACAGAGTGTTAGTCAGTTAGAAACTTTGCTCGAATCGTTTAACCTTGTTATCGGTGAAAGAGTTTCAGAAACATTTCAAACTCACCTTGACAACATTGGCTTTGTGTCTCTCCAGGACCTGAATTGTCTGAGCGGTCTTTGGGTCGATAATGAGGATGCTGGAGTGGCATCCCTGAGCAATCAGACCTTGCCAACCCCTGAGGGGGAAAGAGAGAGCGGGAGAGAAGGAGAGAGGGAGATAGAGAGATAGAGAGAGATCACACAGGTGAAAGGAACAACTCAGGCTACATCTCTTGAGACTACACTTTGACATCAACACACATGATGTCTAAAGTAGACACAAATTTCTCAGCATCTTATTTTGGTTGTGTGTCTCGGTTAATAATGAACACTTTGAGATGAGAATAATTAGGACAATTAGCTGTGAATCGTTATAATATCTGAGAAATAATATATGCTTTGTGCAGTGAAATACAGATTAAACTAGATACTGAACCCGAAGATGAATTTTAAAACAATTCTTAACGTACTTTTGATTTTTCGACACCGTAAGCTATAACGGTTTTGCTCTGAATTCTGTTGAATACTGAAAACGGTTACAAGGGAGCTTATGGCTGTCATTTTTCTGCCACTAGGACAAAGATTGTCTTTTTGGTTTGTGAGTGAAGGCCGACTGAGTGCAAGCTACAGGAACTGGATAATGCCTATAGTAGCCAATAAAGAGACAGAGCTGTCATGCAATAATAATAAAATCAAATCAAATCAAAAACGGTTGCTAAGCAACAACAAAAGAACTGATAGTTCATGTGTTTATTTCAGTGGTGGAGGTTTAATGGAATCAGTCTGAGCAGATAAAAATCCCTTCTATACAACACACTCATCAAATTTCATCTCAGAAATCGTTCTTGGATCAACGTGTTCGGTTAGTTATTTCTTTTCTGCTATAGGCATCGCTCTGTTATATACAACCACAGCTGGTGTATCTCATTTACACACACACACACACACACACACACACACACACACTGTAAAAGCACCAGAATTTGCCAGAGGCTATTTTTCACCCATAACCCCATGGGCAGAATATTACAAAGTCACCTTAAACACAAACATTAAAAATATAGAAATTATTAAAACTATTATAAACATAGAAAAACTTGTGTACATATCTTTACAACTTTGTATGAAAAAATTTTAAAGGGTTACAAAAAACTTTCTACCTTCTCTGTGTTAGTATGTGTGTATACTGTACATACACACACACACACACACACACACACACACACACACACACACACACACACACACACACACATTGATTGGATGGATGGATATCTGTAGTCCTGAATATGGTGTACTGTGCCATTTAAAAGTAACGATGGCATGCAGTCTTGTGTAATAATTGTGCAGGAGGTCCTCAATTCTCTCAGGTGGTAAAGCTGCCCATTCTTCTTAGTAAAATGCCTCCGGTTCCTGTAACGTTTTGGTTGTCTTACACTATGATTACTGCTTATCTATGTATCCTGGATATATATGTGCGTTAGTCTAACTGTGCTTTCAGAAACAATAGTCTTCGACGATAAAGATGCAGACATCACAGCCTCCTTCTTAAGTGTCAGACACTTACAGTACGTGGAAGTTGTTAATCCCACGAGTTGCTGCCTCTAGAACATGTTCTGATGCAGAGATCACGAGAAAACGATATGTCGAGATAACAAGAAAATTAATAATGCATGGACTCTTAGGAATCCTGTACAGAATCCGATGAAGACAAAACAAATATTTACATTTTCACTTATTTATTGTGTTTCGAGGTTGGAAATTTGCTCCAACACCACCAGTGATATACGGCAGCTCCCTGCACCCTCTCCGGTTGCTCCTGCACTCATGGCCATTATTTAATTACCTCCCTGGAGCAACTGAAAAGACACAAGCCTCATTCCCCATAGCAGTAAACCCTCTGCAAACCTACATGTCAGCTCTTTAAATATCTTATATATATATAAATTGGATGCATCCCACAAAGAGTTATGAGCAGCGCTTCATCAGCCTTTTTAAACATTGATTTTTTTTTTTGCTATGAAATTTTAGTTCATATTGTCATCAGCCCAAGAGACAATTCTTTTTTAACACTATAAAATATATATATATATATATTAAATAAATAAATAAATAAATATCTGAACTATTTATCTGACATTGTTCAAAAGTCCTACGGGAAGGAAATAGTTCCATTTTGAAAACATTTTTCCTTTTGTTTACAACATCGCAAAAATGATTCACTGCATTTAAACAGCATCTTTAATAGAATACAAGATTGCCAGTGAAACCACAGTGTCGAGTCGTTTCCTTTCTACTTGCCTGTTAGCGTCTACACTTCACTTAACAGTGACATTTCCTATTCTCGACACCTCCCACTCATTTTATTCAACACTGATGCTCTTCACCAGGGGTCTCTGATCTGACCCGGAAATGGTTTGGTTTGGTGTGGATTCGGATTTCCGTTCTAACCAAGCAGAGGTCACAGCTGATTACTGAAATCCAAGATCGACTGATTAAAACAATCAGATTTGGCTCCTGCTTGACTGGAATAAAATGAGTGACTCTTTGCCTCTATAATAAAAAAAGATACTAATAAACATCCTGAACACAACATTTTAGGAGGTAGTTACTAGCCGCACACAGTAGTAACTTATTTACCTACCTACAGATCCAGATAAAATGTTTAATGATGTCGCTGATTACTTAAGTAGGTTTACTCAGGTCACCTCTGTACACCTCGGAATCAGCGAAAGTCGTAGCCTAATTGTTAGAGAGTCTGACTCCTAACCCTAAGGTTGTGGGTTCGAGTCTCGGGCCGGCAATACCACGATTGAGGCGCCCTTGAGCAAGGCAACAAACCACCCACCCACCCCGCCCCCCGCCCCCCAAAAAAATGGTTCCCGGGCACCGCAGCATCAACGTCTGCCCACTGCTCTGGGTGTGTGTTCACGGTGTGTGTGTGCACTTTGGATTGGTTAAATGCAGAAAACAAATTCTGAGTATGGGTCACCGTACTTAGCCGTATGTCACATCACTTACACATAGATCCCTGTTCTCATCTGACAGAAGTGGAACCTCACGTTTCTTTCTTGTAGAACATCTGCTTCAAGATTCAACGTGTTTCTGAATGTATTCGACTGACATCGTTTGCTATCAGTAGCACAGAAATACAGCTCAGAGATCTCAGGGGAAAGTCTCTTATTGCAATATCATAATCTTGAAGCTTAAATTGATGAAATCAATCACTGGTCTGGTTTATTAGGTTTACTGGGCATAATTTGAAAAAAAGAAAAAAAAAAGATGAGCTAAAAACTATAGATAAGCTTTAGTTTGAATCCCAAACCAATAAATAATGGAGAAGATTGATTCTCTGTCAGATTCAGCATGCTGCATGGTAGATGGTACAGAGAAATGGTTCTTAAAAAAAATAAATAATAAAGAACTCTCCTGAGTCAGGTTTAATGTTTGAGAAGAAGAAAAAGAAAAAGAAGATGATGATGATGATGATGATGATGATTAAGGTAATAGTTAACGGTGGTCATGTATTTTTAATTAGTGTAGGTGACTTCCGATGACAAGCGACAGTGACACTAGATGTGTCCAGCCACGCGACAAAGTTTACAAAGGTTTAACTTCATGCTAATTTGAAGCAACTTGCTGCAGCGTGGACAACCAATGGGAGGAAAGGAATTTTGTACACAAATGCCAAATTACCTTTTTTAGCGTCAAGAAAACGGATTTGTCGTCAACTGGAACGCTATAGGCACCTTCCACTGAAATATATTGTTACTAGGGTGGCAAAATTCTGGGAATTTTCAAGGTTGGAAACTTTCCATGGGAATTAAGGGGAATATATGGGAATTAACGGGAATATATGGAAATAAATATGGATTTTTAAAAACACGCAGAGTTGCCTATAACAAGGAACTTGAGTGTAGTTAAAAAAAATCTTGCAGCATAATTTTGTTTAAAAAAAACAAGATTTAATTCAATTTAAGTTGAATTTGTACCCTGCATTCCTCGGTCACTTGCACACAGCACTCTGCTTACTGGAGAGCCATTGAGGCCAAACCCACTGCATGTACTTGCATTCATCCATAACATGCACAGTAGCACTTTATTTTAGGGTCATTTAACTAGTTGCTTATTAGCATGAATATTAATAGAATATTTATTAGTACTTATTAAGCACATATTAACGCCTTATTCTACATTCTTAATTGTACCCAATTGCTAAACTTAATAACTACCTTACTAACTCTTAATAAGCAGTAAATTAGGAGTGTTACCACATGCACAGATCACCCCCCACACTCACTCCCCCTGAAATAAAATAAAAATCCTCACTTAAGTGGGTGCCTGATTGGGACTTTTTTTTTTTTTAGAAGGACAAGGGTGGGGGATGCTTTCATTTTACAGCAATCATAGGGAAATATGTTTATTACAATTATTGTTTATTATGTTTTTTCCAAGCATAATATTATGCTTTTGTGTTACTCAATGAAAGAATCAATTAAATCTGTACTTACAATTAAATCAGTCAAGACATCATTTTAAAAATGAGCATTACCTTGCATGCATGTCTGCTTATGACCAAACAAAATGTTTATTTATGTTTGTATATGATATAGTTTATATACATGTCCCCTTTATTTCCGAATAATTCCCATAAATTCCTGTAAAGTTTCCAATTTGGAATATTCCCAAAATTCCCTAGAATTTAAATTTCCCGTGGAAAGTTTCCGGAAATTTACCAGAAACTTTCCGCCCCTTTGCAACCCTAGTTGTTACTACGGCAACTTGTAGTAGGACCACCTACTGCCGACTCCATCGTTCGAGAGACTGGCAAAACCCTACAGCAATCTGTTTTTTCTTCACACAGATAAAGTGACAGCAGTGAAAACCCTTCAGTTGTGTAATCCTCTATTGTTTCCACAAAAAATAAGTATCTTACACAACAGCTGTCATGCTTAAGGAACACAGCAATGTTGGACCGGGTCCTGCAGTATTGCAAAGCAAACAATACTGTTTTTTTGAGAATATTCATTGGAAATTGGTTTGGACTTACAATAATAAGTATTGCATTAACAATAAAATTAGTGAAGTATATTTTAAAATTATACCTAATTTATCCAACAGACCAATTTCTACAAAAATGTAAAAATGAAATATCAGATTCTTGTACATTCTGTAATATAAATACAGAATCACCTTTTTTTATTGTATGTACACTAGGTTTTTTGGATTGATGTCAAATGTGTTTTTGAATCATTAAGTGGGACAAAAAATAATATGCAGAAAAAAATATTTGTATTTTTTATGAGAAAAGTAAAATGGCAAAATGTAATTTTTCTTTTACATCTTTTTATAATATTTGGAAAGTTTCATATCCATAAATGTAAGTGGTCTGAAAAGAAACCAAACATTTTCAATTTTAAGCTGGAAATGAACATTAATTTTGAAACTTTAAAAGGACTTACAAGCCAAAAAGCTGTCAAAACTATGGACTTTTACAAGGCTGTTAATTCCTCTTTTCTAAATTATTTGTAATGCTCAATACCCCCTTCTTTGTATTGCATAGTGACATACTGTCATGCTAGTTGGCTTCTTTTTTTGCAACCTTTTCTCACAGCCACTCATTTTTCAAAGCTTGACAAATAGTATAATTTTTTATAGAAAATCACTCAAAAAATATATATAATTACATATTATATATTAGCTTTCTCCACAGACTTGCATGCTTTTAAATGGTCAGTAAATGCGCCGACACCGCCGTTTAAAATGTGATGTTTTACAAGTAGTTGTTCATATTATAAACATTTTAAACCAACACCGCTACCAAAGAGCTTAAAAGTTCAAGCATCAATGGTCGCAAACACCACATCTAGTAGGCGGAGTCAAATCTAGTCAAGCCCCTCCTATGTGGGCGGAGTCAAACTAAAACTCAAAAGTCCATGGAGTATGGCGTGCGTTTCCGTCTGTGGAAGATGTACATCATTTTGTGGTATAAAAGATAGGGTTTTAGACTTACTGAAACAGATAGATTAGATATGTTTTACTCAATTCGTTGGACCTTTGGTATTGCAACAAGGAGACAGACAGACAGACAGACCAACCGAAGATGGCAACTGAACCGAAATGTTATGATAACAATACAAACACAATAAGAGCTGTGCATCTGCACACAAGGTCACTTAAAAAAAAAAAAAAAAACACGACAAACTAAAGTTTAACTCGCTTACTATCATATAACACAAAGCAGTATTTTTGGTGTGCTGCACTGTTTAAACGTCTTGTGTGCATAACGTATGAATGCTAAGATTTTGTAACACAATACAGCACCGTAGACAAATGTAGACTAATGTTGTGCAAATAAATGCTAATAAAAATGAGTTCCACAGTAAAGTATAATACATTATAAGCATATTATGATAAAAAAAATAAGCATATGAGCGCCCAGCTGGATGGTAAACATACACACAGAATTACATGACAGCGTTTGTAGATAATGACAACAACACTGACATGAGTTTCATGAGTGATTCTATATTATACAGACTGTAATAAAGCAATAAAGGAGAAAAAAAAATCAAAACACAAGAAGATATAAATAAGAAGCAGCGATTAGCAACTATGCTAGCTAATGCTACTCACCAGTCAACTGCAGTTTTGTTTTGCAAATTGAGAGTCCCGGTAAGTGTCCGTGCTGCTAGTTTAATGTTTACTGTGTACGGAATCATGGCTGCAAAGACTATTAATACTACATGAAAGAAGCTGGAACTTGGGTTATTTAAATGTTGCAGAAATGAATGGTTGTCATTTAGGTTTGTAAACAGGAAGCAAGTCAGGTGCGTCACGGTTTTGGTCCAGGGCGGGAACGATTGTTCGCAAATATGGTTCCTATGTCTTTCAAACACATTGTTTTCTAATACTTAAGGAATATATTTTGGTTTAAAAACAACAACAAAAATGAACACGGGACGATAGATGAGAATTTTAGTTTTCGTTGCCATCCATTTATCAGGTGAATATAGGAAGAATATAGGAAGACGTGACAGACAGGTGTTTCTTGTTGCCCAGGTGGGCACTGTGGGACTGATTGTTTAAACTGTTAATGTCTACGTTTGCTTTAAGTCTAAAGCTATATTTGAGAGAAAGTCATGTTTTTGAAGTTTGGAGAAGAGAATGAATCAAGCAAAGGATTTGGGCTTAGCCAATACGACAATAAAAGTAAAGAAACTGCTTGTTTACTTATAAAAAGACACCAAACAGGTGATGACAGACACTGTAAGATCTGTGAAGAAAACCATAAAAACATCAGTAAGTGACATTACCAACAACCTCTACAAGGCAGGGGTTAAAATATCACAGTACCTGAAGAACACAGCTAGAGGCCCTACAACACAATGCAAATGACTCATCAGACTCATCATAACTTCTGAAACCATCATTAACTTCTACCAAAGTCATGTAAATGTCAAAATGTGGAGAAAGAAACGTGATCATGATCCAAAACATACAAGCTCATCAAACCTCAAGTACGGTGGACGTAGTCTCATGGCTGCTTCTAGATGGTAAATATACACCGAAAAACACATGCTTATTAATTAATGTACTATATAGCCAGAATCATGTGTGTATATATGACCAACTTGATACTAACATGCTATATATGGCTGTAATCTCAAAATACTACTGAAGAAAAGTCAGTTTTGTTCAGTAGTATTTTGAGATTACAGCCATATATATATATATATTTAGAAAAAAAAGAACTTACAAAAAAATTACTAATAAAACATAACTGTCAAAATAAGAGGATTAAATAAACAAAACCGTTGTTTCCCGACATTGCATCTGTGGCTGCCGGTTCGTGAGTGTGACAGTAATTTATATTAGTGCTATTCATATGCAGCCTGCTGGTAAAGGGCAAAAAAATCAAATAGCAATATAAAGAAAAGCATGCAGCAGGGTTGGGAGAATTTGTTTTCAATTCACAGTTTCCCAATGGCAAACTGAAAAAAAGAGGAAAAAAACGGGATCCTTGGCTACAGAAAATTAGAAAAGGTAACTAATGTCCAAAGTTCTAGAAATACAGCCTAGTAAAAGGGCAATCTATTAATTAACCAAGTATAGAAGTGTATATAAACACTTTAAACATATGTGCATGCACTGTGAGAAATGAGATACTGCTTGCTCTACAGCGCATGCCTACAAGCTTATCTTTTAGGAGAACCGTTCATTGTTTACAGGTATTTCTTGACTTAGGAATCCTTCATTCAAGGTTTCTATGAATGAATGAATGAATTGGGGCATGGAAGCCTTTTTTATCATCACATATACATTACAGCACAATGGAGCAGGGAGGGTTAGGGGCCTTGCTCAAGGGCCCAACAGTGGCAGCTTAGCAGTGCTGGGCTTGAACCATGATCCTCCAAACAACAACCCAAAACCTTAACCACTTGAGCCACCAATGTGAATACAAACTTGGGATTTTCACTCATTACCCACAAACACAAGTGGCACTCAGTCAAGAGAACTGTGAAAACACCTAAACCCTTAAAAGCACCCATTGGCACTGCTTCAACTTTAGGATCAGTTCAGGCTCTCAATTGTTAATGAGAAGAGTCAGCTCACTGGAGAGGTCAGAATTATTAAGAGAAAAGCTATGATCTAAGTTCAAGGAAGTTCCTCGCCTCCCTTTTTGGTTTTGAGCACAGTTTGCCAAGTTTACGCTTACAGTACCTGTAGGACTGCCCCCATGTCTTATATATGCTACTGCAAATCGTTGCTGTAGAATATTATGAATATTTGTCTTTAGGGTTAGGGTTTTACCTCCAGTGCTGGGGGTTGCACGGAGTTTGCATGTTTTTTCTTCCAGGTACTCCAGTTTAGTCACTCACTTGAAAGAGGTATGCTGTAGACTGAGTGTCATGTTTAAAGTGTATGTAGTGTGAGTGTGTGTTATTGTGGCACCACAGACAGGGTGTCCCCGCCTTGACCCTGACTCGAGTCACCTCAGTTCCCCATGACGCTAAGTAGGATAAACTCTACAGAAAATAGATAGATGGATGGAAACAGGCTGTAAAATATGCACAGTGGTGCTGTAAACTGAACAGTGTGTATGCATGTTGTTTTGTTACATGCGTGCACTGTGTATCATTTCTGACCCATAATGCTTCACCGAAGAATATTGCAGCACTTACAAGTAAAAAAAGTCATCTTTAGTTAAAATGTACGACTAAATACTCAAGATTTGACTCAATTTTGAGAAAAAGTGTCTTGTGATTTACTGTATGTCGGTTAAACAAAGGCTTTTAAATATTTCTACAAATTTTATGCTCCTCTATTCAGATAGTAGTAAAGCATTGTTAAACATGTAACAGCTGCCTTGACTCAAAATGATGCTCTTAACAGTGACTTTTATTCCTACTTTATTCTCACCCCATCTTTTCTTTGTCATATCCACTGACATCTTTTCAAATCATATCATTTGATCTTCATATTCTTGAAATATTGATCTTGGTAAATTGATCTTCAGTACATATTCATTCATTTGCTTTTGATTAAAAGTGATTAAACCCAAGAATTTGCTTTATTTGCGTAAGAGACACGCCGGAGTCTCTCTGGCAGCCATGGAACTCCCAATTTTCTTGTCGCTTCTACCGAAGCTTAACCACTGACTTCCACCGACTGACCACGATGATTAATTTTCACTTTTAATAACTGCCTCATGCAAGAGCTCTTTGCTGGTAGGTTGCCAGATATGTTGCTCCATGTAAAGTTAATCAGCAGGTCTGATTTCTTCCTGATTTGTACTGATGCTTTTTTGCAGCCTTCCATGGAACCGGGCACAAGATTATTTTACCTGTATACTATAGACTTTAATCAGAAATACTGCACTGTGACTGTGTACACTGCACTGTGTACACTGACACTATACAATACAATACACTTCATACTGTTTTCTTTGACTTTTGCTCTAATTTTCTTGCTCACTCAGAATTTGGCTCTCTAGAAATTCCTAGAAAGCCACTTTTGTGTCTGTCTATTTGTAAAACTGTTCAATAAATATTATATAGAATTGAGAGATCAGACCAAAATGTATAGTATTAGGATTTATTGATCTCCATGAGGAAATCTGTTTGCTCCAGAAGATATCTTCAACGTTCTGGTTTCTTCGTTCTCATGAAAATGCTTCATAGGTTCTTGTTTAGACATGCTGAACTAAACAAAGAACTAGAAGATCTACAGCATCTCATTGTCCTCCCATTGACAGTCCATAGCTCCAGATACAAGCATTCTTAAGCAGTCTCAAGTACTCAAACAGTCTAAAGTTACCTCATGCTTGTTCTTCACCTCCTACCAGGTTGTGTTTTGAGTTTTTTCTGGTTTTTGACGATCCCTGTGACGTGCTCTGGCCTGGGAACTGGACAGCACTATGATTCTTTAAGTAGCATTCAGTTTCTGAAATTTTTATATACTGTATGCATTAATTTTTTTTTCTAGTAAGAAAAGAGCTTCTTTTAAAACGTATCCCTGTCATGGATATAGTAAGTCAATAACTTGGAGCATAATCTGAAACAGCTTATATATTACACAATATGAATAAATTCTTCAGAATAGGTTTTATATACAGTAGATGCAGGTGACTTGCACTGTTGCTAATACCTTACAACTCAATAGCATGGAGCGTTCAGTGGCACCAAATTCTTCAGTGTATTTAGCTAGATCGTCAGTGTCTTATGTTGTCCACAAAGAGCCAGTGTTTGTGCAGGTTTTGCGTCTGATTTGACCTGTTTTAATCAGTTGATCTTGGCTTTCATTGCACTCGTGTGCGGCTTCCGCTTGGTTGGAATGAAAACCTGCACCCATGCCAGGCTGTCGTAATCCACCATGCATTCTTTCTATTTTACCCTTATCCCTCACAGATCAGTCCCATCGGGAAGCACCATCAAGTCAAGATGTCCCCACAAAGCCGCCAGCTAGACTAAAAGCTCAACCCTTTTGGCAGTGGGAGATCCTCGCAGATCTGCAGGTACTGAATTCCCTAAAAACTGAATGGATACACAGATAGAGATACTGCAAGCTTGAGTTATTTTCATGTTCCCGAATACATACTGTGCTGTGCTAAGAAGGGGGGAAAAAAGTTTCTAAACCTTTCATTACCTGAAGTGCATCGCAGTGTGGGCTTCATTCATTCTTTAGTATACAAACAAATTCCAACAATGTCAGTGTATGTAGGCGTTTGAGTAGGAGCTCTGGTTTATTTTACAGTGTTTGCTTCTTTTATTAATGTTAATTCCGATTTGAAGCACACAGAGCATGTGCTGCATGCTCGCTTTCATTTATAAAGTACACTGGTGTTACCAAGTATTACTGGACAATGATTAATGCCAAGCCTAACCTTGATTTTCATAACCAAGAAAATGCCCTGACATGGTGGTTGCTCAAGGTCCTACCCTTATGATTTGGGATACCATGATAAGATAACATGGACCCAAAACACACACACACACACACACACACACACACACCTTTTTTTTTCAGACTGTTATAACTAGTTCAGTGTTACCACGGAGACAGATAGAGAAAGAAAAAGACTCCTTTATGTTTTGAGCTTCAGAACGGCCTTGTCACAAAGACACACATCAGCAGTGAAAATAATGGAGTTCAGCCTTCATAGCGCTTCAAGTTTATCTTTCTCTCTCTCTCTCTCTCTCTCTCTCGCTTGCTAGCTTCCCGAAGAAAGTATCGTTCTTCATCTCACTATTTTTTGCAAATCCACAGTCAGGCCCAGACAGTCTATTAGCAAGGAGTAAATATGTACTTATTGCTTCATCTGTGTTAGTTGCTGAAAACTAATATAAGCTGTGGGGATGGGGGTGCTGTTGTAAAGCAATGAGTTGATGATACAAAATATGCATAATTCATAACCACTCAACGCAAACGGAATTATTGGAGGGTAGCTAGCAGTCTCTCACTAAAAATAAAAACCTGATAGATTATTTTATTTTAGATTAAACGGATGCGTCTGCTTATACGCATACATTTTGTCCACTTGGAGAAATGATCTACTTTTAGTTTAAACGTAAACAGATCTCGGCTACCTAGCTATTGTGGTCTGATCTGACCACTTGACCTTCTCCCATGCCTCCTCTGGATCATCCAGGTGGTCTTTGGCAAACTTCAGACGGGCCTGGACATGTTCTGCCTTGAGCAGGGGAACTTGTGCACACTACAGGATTTTAATCCATGACGGTGTAGTGTGATACTAATGGTACCCGTCGAGACTGTGGTCATTGACCAGGTCCTCAGTGTAGTTCTAGGCTGAGCCGAGATCTTGCAATGAGCCCCAGTCCAAGAGAGTCATCTTCTAATAATTTTCTAATAATTGCCACGACAGTTGTTGTCTTCTCACCAAGCTGTTTGCCTATTGTCCTGTAGCCCATCCCAGCCTTGTGTAGGTCTGCACTTTTGTCCCTAGTGGAAAGTTTGGAGTCTGATTGATTGAGTGTGTGGACAGGTGTCTTTTATACAGGTAACAAGTTCAAACATGTTGCAATTAATACAGGTAATGAGTTGAGGATAGATAGGAGGGCTACTTAAAGACAAACTATCTGGATTTTTTTTAGATTCTGTGTCTCACAGTTGAGGTGTACATATGATGAAAATTACAGATGTCTCCATTCTTTGTAAGTGGCAAAACTTGAAATATCGGCAGTGTATCAAATACTTATTTGCCCCAATGTAGTCATTATCATTAAACTGAATACCGCCAATTTGTCATTTGTTGCACACGACATGATGGAAATGAGGACGCTGAATACGTTTTTGAGAAAGAAACCCAGCTCCACTGATGTATATTGTAATCGAAATTGGAGCATTATAATTAAAGAAATCAGAAAACTAGAAGCATGAATATTCCAAATTTGCCAACCATTCAAGACTGGTGGCAAGAGAAAAGCGAGATGCCTAGAGACATTGTCTAGCGCCACACAACAGCACTGTGCTCATTATGAAGCAGGCATCCTTCTCCAGCTGGCAAGCACCATCACCCATGCACAGTGTAATGGGAGATTGTACACAACACTTGTTCCCAATTTGGCAGAAAACTTTAGATGAAGATTGACAGGTTGAAGTAGGAGACATTGCAGACCTCTGCTTTATGATGCCCACTCCCACTTCGAGTTTCTAGACTTTGTCTACGTTTTCAGATCGCACAATCCTTAGGTATGTTATGTGTACAATAGAACTATTAAACTGACATTGGAGAGAAATTTTAAAAAATTATAAAAAATAATTAATAAAAAACACAAGAGGAGTTGTTTTAGCTCCCTGAATTGTTTCGTTGTTCTTGCTGCTGTTGCTATATTCAGAGTGAACTCCTAACATTAGCAATATCTAAAAGAAGACTATCAGGGAGTTTTCGACTGACATGGTGTGTACAGATTTTGCAAAACATAGAACCTTTCTGATTGTATTAAATGCCGTTATGCCTTCAAAACCCAGAAATGCGGACAGCCAGACGGCATCGAGAGCACGGCCTAACACGGGGGCTACATCCCCGGCCCAGCGTGATCCTGACGGACCGCCGCCTCATGACGGAGATAGCGTTAGCATCGCTAGCACCGTCACAGCTTCGAGTGTAGCTTCTGCGAACTTTAAAGCCAAACTTCTTGTTGCGAGAAGAGACGGTAGGCATTTTCAAGTCGGAGTTACAGATACAAAACTAATCCCAAATAAAGTCAGAATTGCAAAGTGTGAAAACGGAGCTGACGGCTAACCTAGCCGCTATAAAATCTGACGTGGGTGAGCTAAGGGGGACTGTGATTGCAATGGAGGAATCGCTGTCAACTTGCACAGACAACGTGGCGTACCTCAAAAGTAAAGCCTGTCTAATAAAGTTCTGGCTCTTGAGAATATATGTGAAGATCTAGAAGGTAGATCTCGCCGCAATAACATCCGTATAATCGGGTTATCTGAGCAATGTGGCATAGTTACCGTGGCATCTACCTCCGCTTTGCTTATGGAAGCTCTTAATTTGAATAAAGCACCTCTTATTGAACGTGCTCATCGATCTTTAAACCCCAAGCCCAAACCCGGAGAGCGGCCACGTCCAATAATAGCACGTTTACATTATTACGCAGACTGTGTTGACATCCTTCAACGTGCCAGGGCCCAACATTGGATCAAGATTGGGAACTCTACAATCTCCATCTTTCTGGATCACACAGCCCGGACGGCGAGAGCACGTGCTGCCTTTAATGATGTCAGGAAGCAACTCAGGGACATTCCAGGCATAAGGTATGGTCTGATATATCCTGCCCTCCTCCGGATCACAACGAGTGAAGGGGTTACAAAGGATTTCATATCCCCTGGGGAGGCTGCTGTCTTTATTAAAACCCTTAAATTGTTATAATTGATTTTGAGTGCCACCTGCCTACAAAATGACTTTGAATGTCTCACTCTCACTCATTTTCTACCACTTATCCGAGCTGCCTCGGGTCACGGGGAGCCTGTACCTATCTCAGGTGTCATCGGCCATCAGGGGAGGATACACCCTGTACGGAGTGGCAACCCATCACAGGGCGCACACACACACACACACACTCTCTCATTCACTCAAGCAATCACACACTACAGGAATCGAACCCTGAGCCTGGAGGTGTGAGGCGAACGTGCTAACCACTAAGCCACCGTGCCCCCACCCCACCCCACTTTGAATGTCTATATAACATAAATAAGTAAAATCAAAGTAAATTTGACGTTAAAGTAAAGTAAGAGTGGCACAAATAATTTATTATTTTGATATACAAATATCTTTTTCAGGTTCACACAAGTTGCACTGTTCTAGCTGAATGTACAATGTACTTTAATTTGTAATTTAAGTTACAAATTTTATTATTGTTGTGCTGAGTTTGAGCTTGGAGAAGCATGAAGATGACTGTTAGGTCTTTTCCCTTTTTTTGTCTTTTCCCTTTTTTTTTGAGGTCGAATTGTGGTTGCAGTTTCAGTTATGATATAAATTAAACATAAGTATTAAAGCTTTAAATGTGAGATTTGTTAGTTGGAATATCAACGGTTTGGGGAGTGCTGTCAAACGCTCAAAGGTGTTTTCTCATTTAAAGCGTTTAAAGCCTGATATTGTTTTTCTGCAGGAGACCCACATGCGAAATAATGACCAGACACGGCTGAGGTGTCCCTGGGTTGCGGACGTATTCCATTCTAGCTTTAATTGTAAAGCCAGAGGGGTTGCCATTCTGATTAGAAAATCAGTTCCATTTACACAGACCAAAGTCATTTCAGACAAGGACGGCAGGTATTTGATCATTTTAGGAACTATATACCGGGTTCCAGTGCTACTTGTCAATGTATATGCACCAGATTTTGATAATCCTAGCTTTTTAAATAATCTGTTTAAGAAACTATCATCTTTAAATGATGTATTTTTGGTATTCGGCAGGGACATGAGTTGTGTTGTGAATTCCCAGCTAGACCATTCAACAGTCAGCTTGAATCACTCACAAATGGCTAGAACTCTAAGTAGTTTTATGTCCAGCAATGGCTACATTGACCCCTGGAGGGATCGCAATCCAACTGGCAGACAATACTCCTTTTATTCACATGTACACCAGACATTTTCCCGTATCGACTATTTTTTTATTGATGCCAGACTGATGCCCAAAGTGCCCATACTTGTTATCATCCTATTATTATTTCAGACCATTCGCCTTTAACCTTGGACATTCAGTTCTCATCTGGATCTCGTTACTCCAACCACTGGAGATTTAATATATCTCTTTCGTCTGATGACAAATTTCATAAATTTATTATACCGTAAGTACAATTGAGGATTTTATATCTCTCAACCAATCTGAATCGGAACCCATTTCTAAGACGCTCCTGTGGGAATCTTTAAAGGCCTACTTACGGGGTCAGATTATTTCTTATTCTGCTCATTTGAATAAATTAAGAACGTCAACCATTCAAAAATAATCACCCGATATGGAATCTGTGGATCAACAACTTTGCCTCGTCCACGTCTCCTGAATTGTTAAGGCGGCACGTGGTATTAAATACAGAGTTAGACTTGATCACAACTAATGAAGCAGAGCGGTTACTTCAACATTCTCCATATTCGTAGTATTTGGCCCAATACAATGTTCGTACTTTATTTAATGTTATTTACTCGAAAGGAACCACTGCCATTCCAGAAGTTGTAATCTCTGTCGACGCAGAAAAGGCATTTGACAGAGTTCAATGGAGTCAGTTGTTTGCAGTTTTGAAGAAATTTGGTTTTGGTAATGTTTTTATATCATGGATACGCCTTCTGTATACATCACCTTGCATCAGTATCACAACTAATAATGTTCAATCTAGTTATTTTTCCTTAAACCGTGGTTGTAGACAAGGTTGTCCTCTGTCTCCCCTCCTCTTTGCTCTTGCAGTCCATCTCTCTGTCCATTTATTTGAGGTCTTTCCCCATTTTTAGTGGCATTACGCGTTCCCATGACGAACTCAAACTTTCTTTATATGCTGATGATCTGCTATTGTATATCACAAATCCTGTAGGGGCGTGCCCTGCTATCCTTTCTTTTTTCACAGATTCGGTTCGTTTTCGGGATACAAGATCAATGTCTCGAAGAGCGAATGTTACCCGGTTAATGCCCTAGCAATGCAGCTCTCTCAAGCTGATATCCCCTTCAAACTGAGTCCTTCGGAATTTAACTATCTGGTGGTTCATGTGGCCAGGTCCTACAAAACCCTTTATGATGGGAACTTTGTTCCCCTATTAACTGAGATTAAGGCTGATTTCCAAAGATGGGGTTCCCTCCCCCTTTCCCTGTTCGGTAGAATTAACATGGTTAAAATGAGTGTCCTCCCAAAATTCTTGTTTCTGTTCCAGTGCCTACCTATATTTTTATCTAAAGGTTTTTTCCAAAATATTGATTCAGTTATATCTCATTTTCTGTGGAATGGTAAGACACCTAGAGTTAGGCTGAAATTACTTCAGAATTGCAAATTCGATGGTGGCCTCCCTCTACCAAATTTCAAAGTTTATTATTGGGCTACGAATATAACCAAAACTATATTTTGGCTAAAATTGGTTAACATACCTTGGTGTCAGTCGGAAATACAATATTGCCCCTCGTCCTCTTTACTGGTAATACTGACTGGGATGGCTTCAGTCAACCCCTCTGGCTTTACTAGCAACCCAGTGGTCATTTCCACATTAAAGATATGGTTTCAATTTAGGAAGCATTTTAAATTTCTTACTCCCGCCATATCAAGTCCACTGTTGAGGAATTATGCGTTCAAACCTGCATTTACAGATTCTATTTTCACTTTATGGCATGATAAGGGTCTGAAATGTTTTAAGGATTTTTATACAGATGGAGTTTTTCCTTCTTTCGCAAATCTAACTAGCAAGTTTGACCTCCCACCTTCACATCTTTTTAGGTATTTCCAAATTAGGAACTGCGTAAAAACTTTATTTCCTCATTTTCCACAGATTCCTCCCGAGCAGACATGGGACAGTCTTTTACGGTTGAATCCTTCACAAAGATCTTTAATTTCAAAAGTCTCTGGTACTATTCAGTCCTACGATGCTCATTTAGCCTCTAGGACGAAGGAGGCTTGGGAGAAAGAGTTGGGTTTGGACTTTGATGTTGACTGGTGGGACTCTGTTTTAAACGGCATTCACAAAGCCTCAATCTGTGCCCGCTCCACCTTAATACAATTTAAAGTAGTGTTCAGATGTTACTATTCTAAAACCAGATTATCTCAAATTTTCCCTAATACAGATGTCTGTGACAGATGCTCTGGTTTGCCCTGTACTCTCGCACACGTTTTTCTTTTGTCCAACTCTAGGAAATATCTGGCAAACTTATTTTGACACTATGTCTAAAGTGCTCCTCAAAATAATTAATATTTCTCCGCATGTAGCCATTTTCGGTACTCCTCAAGAATACCACCTCTTTTCATCGGTGCAGTTAGAGGTCCTGGCTTTCACTTCCTTGATAGTGAGACACCATCTCCTCCTTAATTGGAAACCAACAAATGCCCCATCCAGTACACTTTGGAACACTGAGGTCATATCTTTTCTAAAACTGGAAAAAATAAGATATTCTAATAAAGGTAATCTTGCCACATTTTACAACAAGTGGCAACCATTTATGCAATTTTTCCAAGCTAGCTACAGTAGGCCTGACCAACATACCTTCTTTATTTTTTTGTTTTGTTTTGTTTTGTTTTTTTATGGGGGAAAAAAAAGAAAATGTTGTATACAATTATGTTGGCTATTGTTATCCAAATGTCTTCACGTTTTTTGTTTTGTGTGTGTGCAAACCAATAAATATATGAAACAGAGCAATATCTAAATGAACACAGGATATGTGTCTTTCAACAGAAGGGCAAAGGCTTTTTCTAAACTCACCACTAAACTGGATTACTCGAATGATTTCTTGGTTTATCTAAAAGCTGTAATAAGATCAGCGATACATTGGAAAAAACTAGTAGTGGCATAGAAACTCTAATATCGATAACGTACAGTGAGTTAAGCATAATGACATCAAATGTGGAAGGGATCTGGATGGCTGGATGCATAGATGTATCTAGGGATAAATGGATGAGATTTGGAATATACGGATGGATGGATGAATGGATTAATAGATGGATTCTTGGATGAGTAGATATACTGAGAGATGGATGGCTGGGTGGAAATAGATATGCATATATGGATGACTAGATGATTGATTGTACCAGCACCAGTTGTGATCCATGTCATGAAGATTTCAGACATGAAGATTCTTCATACTTTATAAAGATGAGGCCAACCCTGTGAGGATCCTGAGGCATCTAGAGATGTACCATCTCCAGTTGGGCTTCATGAAGATTTCAGACCGATAAATAGGAGATGCCAGCTACATGTGGTCTTTGAGGAAAACAACCTTCTCATCAATACATAATTGTCTGACTGTATATTTATATTCGCACACTCCAGTGTCACCCAAATGAGGATAAGGGCTCCCTTTTGAGTTTGGTTCCTCTCAAAGTTTCTTCCTCCTCCATCTAAGGGAGTTTTTCCTCACCACAGATGTCTCAGTTGCCTCAGGCTTGCATATTGGGGATAAATAATATTAGATATATTTAAACGTGTTTGTAATCTTGAACTTTTGTATAATATTACTTTTTGTACTATGTTTATGTTCTGTGAAGCTGATTTGAGACAATATCCATTGTTAAAAGTGCGATATTTCAAATAAATTTGAATTAAATTTGCTGGATAAATGGCTGGTTGGATGGCTAAATGACTTTATGTATATCTGGAAGGCTGTTTGGCTGGAGGGATAAATACTGTAACTTGATTTGCTGTTGAATGAATGTATGTGTTGGATATGTTTCTTGTCTGGTCATTTCAAAACTTTCTCAGTACAAAAAAGAGCTCTTTGAAAACCTCATTATTTTACACCACTGTGTCTTATTACGCCTGGCTATTTCTACAGCATCATTTCACTTGTCATCATTTTTATGTTATTTAAATAATGCCAATAATACAAAACAGTGACTCCAGAGGACGTCTGCTAAATGCTAGAATAAGTATTTAAACTTGGAAATATAGTCTTAGTAATCTTAATCCATGCAAATTGATGTTAATTTCAACTGCTGCTTGAAATCCTAGTTAGTTGTCGGCATCAATTGACTCAACTCGAACATTGTTCCAACTTTACGGGATTTCTTGTATAAACCGTTGTATGAAAGATTATTTAATAAATCCAACTGTACCCAGCTTTAGAAATGAGGTTTACAGATAATTGCACTGCCATGCAGAAAATACACGGACGATAAAAAGCAATCTTAGACACATTGACACTGTTGTAACACCATTAAAACACATCCCTTATGATAAAGGGGAAAAATAAGATGACAGTTGGAATGTGGGTGGTACAGGAAATAAAGTGGAGCCTTTCAAGTTCCAGTGTTTTACTGCGGTTGTTATGGCGATGTCCAATCAGTAGATGCCTGTGTGTGTCTAATTTTGAAATTATACTCATTAGCATGTAAGAATCCAAGTATAATTCCAGCCTCGGTGATATTCTACTTCACCGTTAATGCCGTTCCAAAGGGAGACGTCTCTATATCTGAACTCGATGGATATTTGTAAGCATGCTAAATATAATAAACATCAATATTCCTGGTCCAAGTTTAATGTTTACCATTATTTCAAGTATCACATCAAGATTCAGGGGGTTTTGTTGAACATTCGGTTAATTACAGCAGCACAAGTTCAGAGTTTATAATCTATAGATAGATGCATTTTTGGAGGAGATTTTCAGCAGATTTGGGTCAAGATGCATCATGCGCCCGCAACACCACCCAAAATACACGTGGGTCTGTAACACACATGATGCAGTGAATATAAAAAAAGTCTACACACCCTTATGAAACTGCAGGTTTTGTATATATCAGACATGTTACATCTTTTAAAAAATACTCCAACAAACAGAAATCCAGAGAAATTATTTAATATAAAATACTAAATTATACAGAATATTTATATACAAAAAACTACCACAGATTGATTGCTTAAGGCTGAACCCCTCCCATCTAATACTTTGTGGAAGTACTTTTTGCCCAGTGTTGTATAATGTATTAGAAAGCAATACTTGAGTAAAAGTACAAGTATCGTACTAGAAAAAGACTTTGGTAGAAGTGAAAGTTACCTTTTAGAATATTACTCAAGTAAAAGTCTTAAAGTATCTGATATTTACTGTACTTAAGTATCAAAAGTCATTTTCTGATATTTAATGTACTTAAGTATTTGAAGTAAAAGTAAAAAGAACAATTTCAGTGATTTTCGGTAGGCATAAGAGCAGGGGCGGTTCTAGGGTTTCATCTTTAGGGGTTTTAGCCCTCAGTGAGAATTTAAAACAAGAAGAGTTTTATATCATATATTATATGACTACATAGTAAGCTAAAAGTTATGGTTTTATTAAATGGAAAAAGTGGACACCTAAATTTTATGCATGTTGTCAGTGGTATAGTCTATGTGATACGCAGGTATACACCGTATACCCACTAGGAAATGCCAAGGATTTCCGTATACCCACTTAAAAAGTGTGAGGATACGTAACAATATCGTTTTGTGACAGAACTTTCAGTCATAAATTCACCCCGTCTGTGTTGCGAACACAGACTTTGGTTGCGATTGCGAATCACTGACATTTTTGGACCATTGGGGCTTCCGTGGACTGTGACCTGATCTTACGTCACCTACCAAGGAGGAAAATGAGTTGCTTGAAACGAAAGCAGACTCAAACTACATTCTGAGTCTTTTTGGAATCCTGCGTTTAAAGCTACATCAGCTTCGGGTGACATTTCACCCACAGCCCGAGTACAAATGTATTTGGAAAGCTTTGTAAACTACCAGTTCATTCAGTTCATAATATTCTGCAATGAAAGAGTGTTGGTGATAGAACTGAACAAATGTTTATTGTTCACTCTTAAATGTACATTGAAAATTGACAGCTGATAAAACCTGTGCTCCAGGTCCCATATTCATATAACATTTAAGGCTAAATGTAGCTCTTAAATGTATAAAGTTCACCCAAAAATGAAAATTGTGTTATTTCTTCACCCTCAATTTGTTCCAAAACTGTACGAGTTTCTTTCTTCTGTTTAACACAAAAGATGATTTTTTAAAAAATGTTGGTAATCAGACAGTTGGCAGCACACACTGACTTTCATAGTCTATATGTTTTCCTACTGTGAAAGTCAATGGGTGCTGCCAACTGTCTGATTACATTTAGCCTTAAATGTTATATGAACATGGGACCTGAAGCACAGGTTTTATCAGCTGACTGTCTTTTGTTGCTTACAATAAATTGGAATGTTGATAACACATAAGCAGTCTTTAATAATGCACTCAATTACATGTAGATGCATATTTTATGAATTAGTGAGTGTGGTGGTGCCTATGGGGTGTCGCTCTAGGATGGGTGCATATGAGGCTGAGAGGGGGGAAAAAAATCACATTATACTCACTACAAAAAACTAGACTACACCACTGGTTGTAATGATGCCAGTCTTGAATCAAATCAGTTCATGTATGTGTGCATTCTCTACAAACAGTGTGTCCAATGAATGCAGTCATTAATAAAAATAAAATACTCACAAGACAAAGACCAAATCAATAAATGTTATTTTTATTTAGTATTGATATTGCATTAATATTTTTGTTTGTGCTATCAACTCTGGTAATAAGAATAGTGACATTTCACTGATTTTGGTTGCCACCGTAACGGCGCCGTTATAGTACCTCCAGCTCTGACTGCGCGTGCACGCGGCGCGTGTCTGTGCTTCTCCGTAGAGCGTGAGGAAGTGCGTAATGCAATCTAGAAGCAGTGATTCGCCAAACCTCCCTTATTGCAGTCGCACACATTTCTTCTGATTTTATTTTACAACCGTCCCAGTTCACTGTAAAAAAAACATCCAACTCGCAAAAAGTTTAAATAACTATTTTTTATTTGTTAACTGGACAAAAAAACTAAAAAAAAGTTGACTTAACAAGTGGGAATAAGTTGGTTCAAAAATTGTTTAACCAACTTAATTTTAACTGTTTATTGGATATACACATGCAAGTTTACAAGCATACAAGTTGGTTTGGTGGTTGGCGCACACGCGCTAAGGTGGAATGATAGCGCCAATTTGAAACTTCATCGCGTAAAACCTAGGCTCTCGCCCCCTATTGCAGGTTTTTCGCCTACATGACCTACCCAACAAAAAGTGATCCAGCTCCCACATACTTTAACACACAGGGGTGAGCCTGGTCTCATTGGAAAGAAGAGATTCTCTAGTTTCAGATACAATTGTCATTGATTCTAGGCCTTACTGGCACAAAGTTACAGAGGCTAGAATGGAAGGTTTTGATTTCCGCCTGAGTTGTTTACCTGATAAACTGATTAATCTTATTGCTCTGGAACATGTTAGGGACCAAATAACAACTGAGAGTCATAGCCACATGTCTTGGCTGTCACCAAAAAAAATCAAGTCAAAAGACCCAAAAATGGCTTCAATAAAAATATTTTTCTACGGACATGTCCATCCGGTCATGTTTTTCTTGTTTACTGTATAACTTTGAATTAAAAGACTGCATGCTCAGTTTAAAAGGCCTAAAACAAAGAGAGCCTCTCTGCCTACAAGTCTGCTGTGAAAAAAGGCCTGTAACCTGACACCCTGAGCTGTGAGAGTGTGAAAAAGTCGAGAATTGCGCAATAAACCCAGTGCGCATCCATTTCTGCGCAGCTCAGGCACCAGAGACGTGTCATGTTGCATACCGTTGGAATCGTCTCCTTATTGGCTAAAGAGCTGTAGAGGTCCCGGACCATTTCATTGCTATTGGAAGGAGCAATTGTCAGTCAAAGGGAGGGTTCCCACATAGGATGGAGAGACATCATTGGCTTCTCAACCGTCTATCTCTTCAATACAAGCGCCGATTGGCTCAAGTGAGGGCTTGTTTGATTCGTTAGGCCCTGGGCTACAAATCAGTGTAATTTTTGAAACTTCCAATGAGAAGTTAGAGCCGAAACTAAGGATGGTGGCGCACTATTGTTTCCAGTTTTCGGTCACAAACGGAATATTTGATATTGTGATTTTTGTGAAGCATTTGTTTTGGAAAATATTACCCCAGTGAAGAAAGGGAAGCGTCTAAAAGTAAGGGAACAACTGGTCTAGCGCCGCCTAGTTCAGTTCACTACCAATTGTGTTTCAAATAGTATGACGGCTATAAATCATATTATGCTTTGTGTGTGGGCTTAAAAAAATCCTGAGAGTCTAAGCTTTACTAGAAAAATAAGTTTAACGCTTAAAAGCTACAACGAAGTTGTTTCTGGCTCATCCCCTAGTGGTCATTTTGTCTTCAGTGCCTTGGACGGCACGGCGAGCCGTAAGTATCTTTTTTCTGTGTGTTTTGTATTTTGAAGTTAAGTAATGTAATGTCACTGGGCAAGCTTATTTTAAAGCGAGTTTTTAATGAAAGATCTAATGAAGGAGAAAATGTCTCAATCCCGGTTTTATATCTTGCAAAAATCTTTTCAAATCTGGGCTATATTCAACACAGTTATTGTAACTTATGTGCGATTTGTCACATAGACTTAACTCAGAATGTAATCGTGTTGTTTATTACATCACAGAAAACGCTGTTGGAGCTCATGTGGATATCCCGCCAGCACAAGATCACCTCAAACTTTCATTCATTCATTTTCTACCGCTTATCCGAACTTCTCGGGTCACGTGGAGCCTGTCCCAGGCGTCTCAATCTTCATCGTTTAAAGTAAGTATCTTTATGAATCCATTAAAATGAGCGCATGTGGCGCGAAGCTCCAATGTCTTGTTCTTAATGGTTTTAATGTATTTTATCGTGGTGTTGCCGTGTTCAGATAGACATGGTGTTAGTTCACTCAAAAATGAAATTTGTCATTAATTACTACCCCGTGCACGCTTATAACTATTAAGTTAAACAAATGATTTTAAGTAGAATTAAATGTTGTATTTAAGTGTGTTGTCTTAAACCTTTAAGACCTTCGTTTGTCCTCCAAACACAAATTAAGATGTTTTTTAAATCCAAGGATATCTGTCTGATCCACACATAATGCAATGACATTGCATCTTTTGTGGTCCAGAAGGATATTAAAAGTAATATTATAAAGTGATGAGAAAACTTTATTCTCATAAATAAAAAAGAGGAGGGGATATGATATTTTTTGTTTGTTAATTGTTTTATTGCTAAAACCTTTTTTTGTCTCATCAGGTTGGTTATGAGTTCAAACGCATTACCAATGTGGATCTCCTTGATACATTCAAATCATCGTTACACCAACATACACCACAACTTCTGAAGTTGTACAGAGCAAGACAGGGGTCTTTTGGAAAAGAGATGGAAGATCTTCTTAACAGGCTTGATCAACAGGTAACGTTAATGACAACCATGTGTAACCTCTAAACTGTACGATTTATCAGAGCCCCTTTGTGTTTGAAGGTGGGAAAATTATTGTGTATTTTTCAAGTTGGGCTGATGAAACTAAATGCTGAATTAGACACTGCTAACCCATTGCTATAAAGAACTTTTTATCAATAATTTTTGTTTTTTGTTTTATCAATAATTTTTGTGCCATTTTTCAGACCTCAAATATTGTGAATCATCGAAACCATGCAGTTCTGGAAGGTTTTCCATTGTTTCTCCGTGAAGATCCTTCTGCACTTTTCCGAAAATGTCTGTGTTTCATTAATTCTTCTGCAGATATAAAGTCTGACAACGTACTGGCACATACCCTTAGACAGAAGACGTCTTTTCAACGTGTTTGTGACTCATTGGGAAACACTGTCTCCTCGCATCAAGAAGGTCTCTTGTTCTTGTCCCAGCTAAGCCAAAAAGTCTTTCCTTCAGATCTGGTGTCTCTCACAATGCAAAAAATGTGTGAATTACAGATGCTATGTGGTGTGAATGTGTATTTTACTGTATGTGAATGGATCTGTGGCTGTTTCTTTTTTAAAAAGGTACAAAACTGAGATCAGCTGATTAATAATGTATTTGTTGTTTCATTAGGACACATCTCCAGCAGACAGACAGACCAGAGGGATAAAAATGGCATTGCCGATCTTTTCAAACTTTGCTGTTGTTTTGGAGGAGGCAAGTGTTCTGAAGGACATTTCAGACCTTCCATCTGCTGTGTCATACCTGTTTGGCCTTGTCTTTGCCTTGGATTTTGAATACCCCAAAGAACTCAAATATACTTTTGAGGTGATTGAGAAGGTGTTTCTGGAAATGGGCACTCACTGCTCTGCGAGAGTATAGTCCTTTAAAACAAAACTCTTGCTGTGAAAGTTAAAATCGTGTCAGAGTCTTTGAAAATCTTTGAAGTTGATCTTAATGTTAAAATGTGAAAGATTGTTGCTCTGTGAATTTGTCAATATGCTTGATGTTTTAAGACTGTTTAATGTCATAATTATTTTAGTTTTTTGCTGTTATGCTTTTGCACGTTATGTGCACGTTTTTTGCTCTGCAAGGGTACTATTGCTGAGAATTGTTAAAGACATGTTAAAAGGTTAAAGGTGATGCATTTATCTTTATTTTTATGTTTTTAATTATTATTGATTTTGCCATTTTTCCAGGGTTTCTTTATTTTTATTATATTGACTTAATATTATATATATATATATATATATATATATATATATATATATATATATATATATATATATATATATATAAATCACTGATTCTTGAGATAAGGGACATCATCAAAATGTTACAATTTGCCTTAAAAACAATAAATAGTTTCATTTAAAAAGGCTTTAAAAATTGGATATGGAAGACTTGTGTATGTTTAGACCCTTAGTTTTGTATATATTTATTATTTCATAGTGTTTTTATAAAATACCGGCAGTGTACTATGAAAGCCCATGCAAATGAACTCGTCCTCTGTAGAGGTCACAGTAACAAACTGCAAAAAAATAAAAAAAAGTGTTTTAAAATGCACAAATATGAATATGAGGTTAATTGCATGGGTTAATAAAATATCACAAAATACTTAAAGTGAACATAACATTATTTTATATATTAACAACAGCCTTTCAAAATCTGTCATCAATTCATGTCAACTCTGTCAGATATTTTTCAAATTCAAAATAAATCAGTCATATTTTGGTCAGCTTTAACCCTGAGGACCCCCTTTGAATTTTGTCTGTTGATGGATGAGGCAGTCCAACACATGGCCTCGTAAGTTTTACATTTTTTAAATATTCAGCAAACAAGTTGAAATCCCTGTGGTCACAGCTTTTATGTGTCAACACTGTCTTCAAAGTAGGGATGATTTTAATCAAGAATTTTGAAATAAAAGCTGGTATTTTGGTTTAGTTTAGTGGCAGCTGACCACTGAGGAAAATCAAAATGGCTACCATTTATTAGACATGATTAAATTGAAAAAACATATTGTTTTGTCAACTCCGTCAGATATTTTGTCTGACGCTGTTGTCATGTAAGCTGACGGAGTGGAAAAATGCTCCCAAATACTTAAGTAACGTACACTACCGTTCAAAAGTTTAGGGTCACTTGACTAAAACGTTAACTATGATCTTAAAAATCATTTAATCTAAGGTGTATGGTTAAATGCTTGAAATTACTTTTGTAGACAAAAATATACCTGTGCCAAACAGATTAATTTCTGTTATTAGAAAACAAAAATGTTTTTTTTAAATATTATTTTTGAAATAGATGACTTACACTGAATATTGAAGAAAAACAGCCAATAAGAGCCCAGATTAAATATGAACTCATTCTATACTCTTTAAAATCATCCTAATTTGAAAATTTAAATAGCTTCTTGAAAAAATAACACTCGTACAGTTTTGCAATTTCTAGGCAAAGGGTGACTGCACTTCAGATGATAAAATATAACAGAGTTTTGATTTATTTTGGATGCTTTTAGTCACCAACATAATTCTTACAGTTACATTTGTGTTATGCCATAGTTTGGAAGAGTTTATTATTTATCTGTAATATGTAAAAAAAATATAAATAAAGAACAAGTGAGACACCCTAAACTTTTGAATGATAGCTACATAACATGATATTATGATCTAAGTATACATGTTGATTGACTTAAAATATCTTAATATATTTAAGATACATTAATATATTTAAAATATATAAAGGATTTACAGTTTACAGTTTAATTCGAATATAGATGAGCAATAGAGGAGCTCCAGATACATTTGCTTTTTTCTTTTGAGACCAGGAACATTTTGACATCATGTGTGCCTTAAAGATCCTGTCACCAGGTACTCTTTGTTTGAAGTTTGATACCCTTTCCCTTGATACTCTCTCTCTCTTTTCCATGTTAAAACTAGGTAATCTTTAATCAGTTTAATTCTCGATTAGTTTGTCAACACCGTCACTTGTGTGTCAACACCGTAAGATGGAGATTTTTTATTTTTATAAAAAAAATGTATGTTTCTTTTGTTCAATTGAGTGTGTTCATACATTAAAACACCAACTTATGCATCAGTGTCTTGTGTGCAGAAAACCATTGATTGGTTATATTAAAAATGAAAAAATTAGTAAATTTAAAATGGCTAATTCCAAAACAATAACAAAAAACATATTTTTATGTGTCAAACGGAGTTGATAAATGTCAACTTACTAAGTGAGTAAATGTACATTTTTATGAAGAGTGGTTGAATAAAAAAACCTGTTCCTTTTCATGGTATGATAGACGAGACCTAGATGATAGATGAGACATATATATATATTTCTGTTAGGAAGTATGACTATTATTTGACCTTGTTTGTATTTCTTTGAAAGTTCAGAAAAATAAATCTTGAAGCATGCATTTAGTTTTTATTGTATTTATTGTATAATACTGTGTAAATGCAAACTACAACATAACACATTTGTCTAATGAACTCACAGAAAAAAGTTCACGTAACATAATTTATTGAGTTGTGTCAAAAAGGTCTATTTATAAGTCTATTATAACTAACAAAACTGAGTTAGCAGAACAAAAATAGACCTTTGACTTTACTCAGTGATTTTAGTTGAGTGAACAACTTTTTCAAAAGTTGAGAAAACTCAAAAATGCTATGCAGCAAGTTGCCTTGAAATTTTAAGTAGAGTCAACTTTTTATTTTTTACAGTGTGTACAGGGAGGGTTGTAACGCATGTCGTCTCATGTGAGCTAGCTTGACTGCTAGTTTGACACTTGTTAGCCATTTATATTTTTAGCTTACAAAATAGTGATTCTAATAATACTTGTTTGAATTCATAGACATTTGATCCTATAACAGCATCCAAAAAAGTACATCAGAAAGAAAAGTTTTTTTTTTTTTTACCTCAAAAACAATCTTTTGTAAATAACTCCATCAGAAAGATTCAAATGTGGCTCCCTTTATGGCAAAAATGGAGGGAAACTAACTGAGCATATGCACAGTGAGTGTCATCACTCTAGGTTGTTTCTGATTGGAGGAATTCAAGGTGTTACAACTGTCCCCTGTTACAACTGTCCCTGGTCTCCCCTACCTTTGTGGCAAGTGTATGTTATTTACCTCCAGGCCTAATTTTGAACGTGACTGGTTAACTCTGAGGACAGTTAGAGCCCCCATTATGAACGGGTGTGCAGACATTCTAAGGTTTTTAAATGTAAAATGTTTCCAATTATTAATTACTTTTGTTTATAGGAAGATCATATTAAAGATATAACAAGTCTGATGTTTATCTGTCTTTTTAAACAAAACAAAAAACAAAAAAATCATAAGGGTGTGTAGACTTTTTATATTCATTAATTACAATGAATATAAAAAGTCTACACACCCTTATGATTTTTTTTTTGTTTATCTGTCTTTTTAAACAAAAAAATAAAAATAATCATAAGGGTGTGTAGACTTTTTATATTCATTGTAATTAATGAAGATCTATTAGATGAAGACTGACGGGCTGCTAAAAGGGCAAATCATCTCCGTGAGGTACTGTAGCCATCTTAAAATGCTGACTGCAAAGTTTAGGTTAAAGGGAATGTGTGAACCACTTTACTGAACTCTGCCTGCTTAAAGAGGGAGCATGAAAACGCTAGAAGTCATTGATGTGTAAATTGGACTCTGCCATTTGTCGTGAGTTGAAGAAGCCACTCAGAATGAGGTGCTCAGAATATGAGCTTCTCATTCACAGTTGTGGGTTGGTTTGTTGTCTGAAAAATCCAGAGAAGTATGCAAAACAGGAAATACATCTCTGACACGTATTGCTCAAGTGGAATATACACCGGTGTTGTTATAAAGCTATTAGACATAAGTAGTAATCGGTGTTTAGGGTATAACTGTAAACTTGCTGCTTTAACGTACTGAACCCTGGCATTAAGTGCATGGCTCAGTTGAATTCAAGTAAATTCAATTCCGTTTTTATAGTGCTTTGTTTGCACAGTAGATTTTAAGAAAGGAAAAAAAAAGTCCAGTATCCAGGTTATTTATGATTATTAGTAGATTGCAACAGATTAGAAAAATTATAGAAGATACAGAATTATTGATGGAATTAAAATCATGTAATTTTTTTTAATGGCTGCTTGTATAAAATCCAAAATCAAAAAAAAATTGTTACCTGTGGTCTACCAGTATTAATGAAAGCAATCAATACAAGTAATATGAAACAGTGACTTTTATGTTAGTCACACATGCAGAAGTGAAATAAGAGGCTAAAAATAATCACTGATGGTGTGAATACAGCTTACCTGTGAACTATAGTGTGAGGAGCAGCAGCTAAAATTTCTTGCTTAAGTTGAAATGTAAGAACACACATGGGCAAAACATTCATGGCTCAAAACCTAGGGTATATGTCTACTGAGAATTAGCTTATCGTTCAATGGTTAATCTTGAAGCTTAAACTACTTTTAATTATTTGGTGACATCAGTGATGCTAGGACAAGTAAATATCATGTCATTGATTTATGTTCTCAGATAACAGAAATCACCCGCATGTAGTGTATCAGATTTTCTCAAGTGGAAACATCAGAAGCTGTTTTTCCCCATTAAAAAAATGTTTGGGCTGCTTGTGCAACTGTGGAGAACAAGGTCATGAACTAGGATTTTTTTTTTTAACTTGAGGAAACCTTGTGCTTCTGTGGCGAAACCAACGATAAACACCACTGAATGTGAGACTGATATGACTTATCTGAATAACGAGAAACCTCAAAACACCAACTGCAGAAGTTCTGTGACCAATAAAATGAAGAACCAAAGTACGCAAAGTCAAATAACGACAAATGAAATACAAATCAAAGAAGTGCATCAAATGCGAACAACCAATCCTCGAATGGAACAAAATAGCAGAACACAAACGGTAAAACAGACTCAAGATCGGACGCCCAAATCACGGTGATGTGGAAATGACGGAAACTGCAAGCTCCCGGAGTCGAAATCCATCCCAAAATGTAAAAGCAAAAGGCAGATACTTGTTTTACCTATCTGAAAATGAAGAATATTGTAATCGAGTGGAACTGTCCAGGATTTAAGGCTAACTTTTCAGAAGTACAACAATTAGCAGCTACTTTTAATCCCATTGCTTTCTGCCTTCAAGAAACTCCTCTATAATCTCCTATAATACTCCTCCTATAATACTTTTGGTAAATACATACAACGCCCATCTGGTGGAGTAGCCATATTAATGACAAGTCATGATATAACCTATAGCCCTGTAACGATTAACACAAACCTGCAAGTGGTAGCCATACGACTAACCCTCCATAAAACTAAACAAAATAAAACAGAAAACATTGTGTTCTGTCTATATATTGTACCCCTTGATACATCAGTGACAACACAATAATTGAATGCAATAGTAGAACAACTACCATCAACATATATGTTGATGGGTGATTTTAATAGTCATAATACACTATGGGGGAAACACACAAAGGCAGAACAATAGAAGAGTTTATAAAAAAAAATAATGATTCGTGCCTGCTAAATGATGGTTACAACACGTACCTTCGTTCAAGACACAGAACGTATTCTGCCAATGACCTAACCCTACGCAAGCCTGAATGGCAAGTATGGAAGGATTCCTGTGGGAGTGACCTATATCCACTGATTTTAACATCTACCGAAGATGACATTCATGACATTTCCATTCCAAAAAATATCAGCAAAACCATGCTGTCGGAAAAACCTGTGGTTTAATGAAGACTGTAAAAACGCTGTCGCTGAATGGAGACAAATGTAATGAACCTTTTAATAAACATCCAACAACAAAAAACCTTATCAGACTGAAATTCTTTAGAGCACAAGCACATAGATTCATTAATGAAGCAGAGAGACAAAGTATGTGGAAAGTGGAAAATATGTGCGTCAAGCTTATCATCACAGACTCAGGATACTTTATTGACAACAAAGCAGGTGATAGAAAATAAACTGGTCGGAGACGTTTGAAAGAAATTCCTCATTAGAAAATGGTCATCCCAGGTTTAGAAAATTACAAGCAAAACAAGAAAAGGAGAAAATCTCCTTTGCCTCGGAAAACACTGAACCATATAACCAGCCTTTTTCATTGAAAGAACTCCCAAAAGCCATTAAAAACACACGTAACACTGCAGTTGGATCCGACTATTTTTGTCACTATTGTTTTTGTCTGTATATATAATACGTTGATGTTGCCATTAATATAGCCACTGCTGCTGTAACAAAAATTAAAATTAAACAACAAACAAACAAATAAACAAATAAATAAAAACAAATCTGCTCGTTAAATATCACTTTCCTTTCTGTAATGTGGAAACATTCTAAGCCGTTACTACACGTAACATATCGCACATCGCATTTTATTATTATTTCTATGAATCATTTGTAAACTTAGTTTCTGAAATTTAGGGCCTCCCCTCAGTGTCGTTGGACACAGTTCTCTCGTTCTCTCGCACCCTGTGCCGAGATATGGTTTACGTAAGAATGAAGCCACTTCACCTTTATTTGCCCACATGATTTAATAACCTATAATGTGTTCATGTATCAATTAGTATTTTAAAAACTGGCACTTTTCCATTATGACTTGGGTTCTCACTAATTCAAATGGCACCACGATTATGTAACAAAATGTAGAAGATTTATTTATTTATTTATTTTTGCATATATACAATACATTTAATGCACAATAAAGTGCATCTAAATCCAAGTTAAAAAACATCACGTGACACTTCACTTATTTGCCCCAAATACTAAGTGGATTTGTGTGGAAAATAGAGAAACATGTCAGTGGAAGCCAAAATTGCTAAAAAGGAAAGAAAATTGCATCAGATTGAGGATAAATTGTTAATGTAGCAGAGAATGCACTTTGGGTTGACGTGCCAAAAGGTTTGAGTGGGTAGGTGTACAGCATCCTGCTATAATCACTGATTAGTTGAGTTATTAACTGAGAGCAGGGGCTTTCAAGCCCGCTAAAAATTCTAACATGGAGTATTTAGAATTAATTTTAGCCATATGCAAAGAGATTGGACAAATTTGGGTCAAATGGACTAAAAACAACACATCTGGGACCAGAGCAAATGTACTTGAGTAGCAAGTGGTGTTCTGAGTGCTTCCCAGATTTGAGTTTCCTCTTTTAAATGCATTTAGGAAACCGCTAAAAGGAATTTCTAATAAGGTGGAACATTAAGAAAAGCGCAGTCTTGATTGATCCCGCTTAATCCCGATTGAGCACGCTTAATCTCAGGGGCCGTACACCATGGTGGCCTTGTCTTTGTCACAGTCTAAAGGAAGAATGAATACACTGGTTCGTCCTTACTGTAAGTTACAATTAATCATCGTTTCATTCACTCAATTCATTCATTTGTAAATATCACATTTTCAAGACAGTGTTAGTATCATGAATTGGTTAGAATTGGCATTTCCAAGCCACAAAGATGATCCTGTTTATTTTTACGAAAGACAATGGTATGAGCAACACCACCACCACCACAAAAGGCTTGACCTTAGTGGGGCAAGTCGTTTTGTGGGGCAAGTCTGACTCGTAATCCCAAGGTTGTGGGTTTGAGTCTCGGGCCGGCCACAATTGAGGTGCCCTTGAGCAAGGCACAGAACTAGCCCCAACTGCTCCCCGTGTGCCGCAGCATAAATGGCTGCCCACTGCTCTGGGTGTGTGTTCACGGTGTGTGTATGTTCACTGCAGTGTGTGTGCCCTCTGGATGGGTCAAATGCAGAGAACGAATTCTGAGTATGGGTCATCTTACTTAGCTGTATGTCACGTCACTTATATAGTCACTTATACACACTTCAGACACACTCTTGTTGAAAGGGGCAAAGAACTGACAAACATGCAAATATCAGCTAGTCCGATCGTATGGCCCTGAATTAGCACTTTCTGGTTATCCCGTCATGGACAAACCTACAGCGAGCATTGAAATTGTAGTTAAACATTAACATAAGAACAGTTACGTCTTAATTTTGTTTCTTTTTTCAGTCAGCTAGTTAACACAAGCTAATCATGTTTGATTCGATTCAAATTTATTTGTATAGCGCTTTTAACAATAGACATTGTCTCAAAGCAGCTTTACCGAACAAAAATATTGCAAAAGTACAAAAAGGTTAATATTATACAAAGATTTATACAAAGATTCAAGATTACTGTTGTACTTGTATTTAAATGTGTTTGTATTTATCCCTAACGAACAAGCCTGAGGTGCCTGTGGTGACTGTAGTGAGGAAAATCTCCCTTAGATGGAAGAGGAAGAAACCTTGAGAGGAACCAGACTCAAAAGGGAACCTCATCCTCATTTGGGTGGCACTGGAGGGTGTGATTTATAAACTGTTATAAATCCTAGAGAGTATTCTTTTAAATAATTTCCTTTCTACAGTCAGAAAAAGTCTGACTGGTCAGGAGGTTGTTGTGCTCAGAGACCACATGGAGCTGGAAACTTCTCTTTGAATGTTCACAATCTTCAAGAAGAATCTTCTAACATAACTGGAGCTGGTCAAATCACTGGATGCCCCGGGATGGGTAGAAAAAGAGAAGAAAGTGGAGAGGAATTAGCGGCTAACTAGATAGCATTGTGTAGAGAAAATTGGGGTTATATGATCATATTTTCTTGTCCTGGTAAAAACTCTGGCAGCTGTGTTTTCGAACTAACTGTAGCTTATTTATTAAAGATGCAGGACAACCACCTAGTAACGCATTACAATAGTATAGTCTGGAGGTCATAAATGCATGAACTAGCTTCTCAGCATCAGATACAGATAGGTTGTTTCTTAGCTTGTCAATATTTCTAAAGTGGAAGAAGGCTGTTTTTGTAATATGGGCAATATGATGCTGTCTAATATATGGATAGATATATAGTATGTTAATATTTTTAAATTCATTTTAAACTTTGTGTATATTCATTTATTTATTTTTATACTTATTTTTTTCTTTTTCAAATTATTATTGTTATATATATTTATTTCTTTTTCTCTCTCTCTCTCTATCTCTTCTGTTTCTATACTTCTGTAAAGCTGCTTTGAGACAATGGGAATTGTTAAAGGCAATAAATTGAATATACTATAACACCCAGGTCTTTCACTGTCAAGCTAGTACTGACAGTACATCCATCTAAATGGAAATTGAAGTGTGAGAGCTTCTGTGTACTGGTTTTCGAACCAATCAGTAACATCACTGTCTTATCGGAATATAACAATAGAAATTTACAGGTCATCTGGGCGTCTGAACGTCTGTTCGCTCAAACTTCACTGTGGAATCTTGGACGACCATCTCAGGTTAACATTCTGCACACATAATTAAGTTTAGCTAAAACTGACCAAATTCTTTATTCCTCTTTCTACAAAAAAAATACAGCACAACCTTTTCTGTACTACAGTAACCCATTTTATACTGTATAGGACAATTATAGCTTGTTCCTGTAATTTAAAATACTTCATTTATTAACAACAGTAATTAGTAAATATGTGTAAACCGTTACTTCAGTAACGCACTGTACTGAAATATAAAAATTGTGTATATGGGTTATACAATGTATAAAATGTTTAGCATAATTGCATTTGCTTTTGTTTGTTTTTTCTTTCTGCTGAACAAGAAACAAATAATCTTTTATAATAGATTTTATCATTATTAAACAAGCATATAAACACACTGGACGGGAAAAAACCTCTGAGCCAGATTGACATACAGTAATTTATTCATGAAATAGTAAAATAAATTGGATCGTAAACATTTGTGATGTGGGACCAGTTATTGATTGTGTGCTCTCGTCCAGCCCTCATTTGTGACTGGCTCATCTCAGCTTGTGTGTAGCGCTAAATTGGTTTGTGTGAACCGCTTAGACTGTAAACTTTTAGCAGCTACATGTCCATAATGCAGAAATGAGTTTGTAAATGATGCGCAGTTGCAAGTGTTTCTGAACACCACTTATTTGTAGGTGATCTGTAGTGAAAAAGATCTCGGTAGATATAATACCGAGCGTTAGCTTTCTGCGCTTGAGCTGTTGAGAGCTGCAGATCTGGTCTAAAGATACCTGTACCGCCACGATCAGTCATCCAGTTTGATTTTGCTCGTCAACATTTGAGAAGCCGAGTCTTGTGCAGCCGAGCATCCTTTGTGTGGGCAGACTTCCCCATAGCAACAAGCGCTTATACTGTACACAGCCTTACTGTTCATTTGAACGTTCAACTAACGCAAGTTAACTCCACTCTAGCTTTGTTTGGGCGCCCACGTGTATGCTGATTAAGTACCTGATTCTTCAGTAGTAGAGTTCACATTGTTTAGAAAGCTCCTCTGGATATTAGGTAATAGTTCTGTCCGCTGCTCCAGTGTATCTGTCACAATTTGGACATCATATGCGACGTGCCTCTATGCACATAGAGCCCTATTTTTTTCCCCCTCAGTGCTCACAAACCTGTTCTTAGATTGGATTAGTTTTATATGGTCATCGTGTACGAAGAGGAAATATATGTATATATATATATTTTTTTAAACTTGAATCTTTCTTGCTTTTGCTGATTATTAAATTTTTAAACATCCACAAGCATCCACTTTAATTAGATTTTTTTTACAGATCTTACATATTTTACAAAAAATGAAGATAAAATGCCCCAAATGATTTTAAAAAAATTATAAAAGTTTTCATGGGGTGTCCTGAATTTTTCACATGACGTGTAATTTTTCACATGTATATTTCTATACTTCTGTAAAGCTACTTTGAGAAAAAGCAAATTTAAAATTTTAATTCAAATGACAAATAAACTGAATTGAAAATTTAATTGAATTTTGATGTTTTCACCTCGAAAAAAGGTCTATTTTTAATTCAGAGTATATTTCTGTTCTTTTTTTATCTTTTTCTGTTGACTCTCTCATGATGTTGGTAACATTTTAAATAAATATCATTTATACCTTTTTGACAAACATGATCTTTTTCTCTGTATTTCACTGTTGTCATGTTCACTGTTTAGTATATCTGAAAACTGCACTGAATCAAAAGTATATTTAATTGTTTATTAATTTAAAATCTAAAATTAGGAGAGCCTGCTGAGTCGTGTACAAATCATATTTTCCTATATATCTGATAAATTCATCTACTTCAAGTCAACAAATATTAACTAATGTAATACACAGAATATACACAATCAAATAAATTTCATTTTATACAGTGCACTGGTATAAAAATGTGATTATATATATATATATATATATATATATATATATATATATATATATATATATATATATATATATACGTGTATATATACATATACACGTATATATATATATATAAATGAAAAAAGTTAAAAACATTTTTGAATATCTATTAAAAGCCACATTTTGTCTTAATATTGTCTATAATTTTGGTCAGAAGAAACCATGTGGGTAAACGGAAGACTTCTTTAATTTATGATGTATATCAAATTCGTCGAAATCACAAATTTAAGTCGTTGAAGAAATATCCACTGAACTGGAAGGTTAAGGTCAAAAAATCTACTTTTGAGGCACTGTGTCACTTCAGCAATGTACTTCATGCCATCAATTTCAAACCCTAAAGCCTCAAATCTCTCTCCATGAAATTAGCACGATGGCCAGTGAATTCAGCCGTGCACAACACCATGTTTCTGTAATATACTTGAGCTGCAAACCTGCCATCTCTCGTCCAATTTTTGTCTTGGCCCTTGAACTATTGTTGCGGTTCTTGTCAAGGCGAATGATAAATGCTCTTGTCATGTTGCATGTCCTTGCTTTATAAAAGTAGAAGCTCTTGCACTATGCATCATTTTTCCCCTAGAAGTGATTGGTTATGTCTGACCACATTTTCTGATTTTTTTTCATTTTTCTCCCCCAAATTTTCCCTGTGGTGACAAAAGCCAGATTTCCATTTAATTTATGATTGTTAGTCTCTCCAAGAATTTTAGTCCCTTAGAAAAGGGGTGTTACTCAATTTTTAGATAAAACAAATGTAATTAAAGCTGAAAGTCTGCACTTTGAGCTCATATTTATGTAATTTCAACCTCAAGGTTCTGTACTAGACAGTCAACATCATAACTTTGTCGATGCCTAATAAATGTCAATAAACTCACTGTATATATGATGCGTCATTTTTTGTAAGAATTTCAATGAGAAACACAATTTTGGTCAAGTTCTGTTAAAGCAAAGCAATCTACAAGAATTTTTACTGTTGTATGAGAGACTATAATTTTTCTTTTTATTTGGTCTTACAAGCTTTTTTCAGATCAGTTTAATGACATTGGATATGTGTCTATATCCTCCAGGGTCTCCAGGGTCTATTTCTTGATTAATTGTTTGTATATTTATGCTAATGCTAACAGCTTGACTTTCAGGTGCTGAGAATGTTCATTTTAAATGGTTTTGTTATTGGGTAGAGGAGTGGACAGATGTCAAATTAGCACCAAGGCTAACATGAGTCGTTTTGTGTGCGTGTTTCAGTCCTTGCATGAAAAAGTATCCTGTTCAGAAAGAAATGTGAAACCGACTGAGCACGGCATGGTGAGTGTCTCTCTGTCTGCACCCACTTTTCAATCCCTTCTGTTGATTTCGTTGGTTTCAACACTTTCATACTTGGAGCCAAGACATTCTGAGAAAATCCTCTTCCATTCACTTCCCATATACTCACTAATAAATAAATAAAACCAGATTTTTCAGATTTATTAAGGGTGGGTTTTTAATAAATATGCATGTGTAGAAACTCAAAAGCAAAAAAAGGGCTTCCTGGTTCCCATGTTTGTTTATACTCAGCCTCGGTAATGAATCAAAAGCTTTTACGTTGATTCATTGCAAAAGCGTTCGTTCGGCGGTCATTGAAAGAATCATTAAATGCTTGGCTATGAACAGTGACATAATTGATAAACTACTAAGGTGATGTGAAAAATGTCATACACTTTATTCATGAAGTGTATTTTTGGATTGAGGTTATCTGATAAAGTCGCATTTAGAGTATAGTGACCAAAAGGTTTAAACTAGAGTATTAATATATACTGTATATACTGTATGCTTTTGTTATATCACCCACTTTATCCTCTGGTCAATCTACACCACTGGTGATTTGGGTGTATTACTTATACTGGTGGTGGGAGAAGGGCAGAAGGGAATTTCAACAAGTCACTAGCACCAGGATTTGTGAAGCATGTGAAGAAGAGCTTCTGTGCCGCAGGGCTTTATCTAACTACACAAATGATGAAATATGAATCTGTGTAGAACATGCGACGCCTAGGCTCGTACCAGAGCCGATTTTCTGCTATATGCAGTGTTAAAAATCTCATTCTCACAGGTACATTGTATAGCCTTTCAGAAGAAAAGTGTAAATTAATGTGCATGAGGTCTGGCACCCATGAATTACATGATGAATGCGAATAATGAAGAAGAAATTAACAAGACCATTAAACAACAAAACGATGCCTACGCACTCTGGTAAGTTTACAGAATTTACAGCTCCATACATACTGTATGTTTTTCGAAGGCTCATAACCAAACATTGGAGAACATGTTCCAAAAAAAAAAAAGAAAGAAAGCACAAAAAGAACAGTAGTGATGGAGAGACACTTCAATGACCAGAAGGACATCACTGGGAATAGATCCACAATCCTGTGCTTGTTTCTGGTAAACACTTCATCTTTCTTTCTGAAAGAGTCTTTTAGGCTCTCCCTTTAGGTGTTCTGCTGGATTTCACAATGATTACTGTGTGCCCTCACCACAAACCTGCTCATCCCCTCAAACATCTAATCCGCCTTCCTCCTCCCCAGCCTTATTGAGCTCCTCTGTTCACATTCATTTGAAGGTAGCTGCTGCTCTAGGGATCCTGTGCCTTCCCACAGAGGAGATTATTGATGGTCTATGTCATGCTCTGACACACACACAGGTTTATCTCACCAGCTAACCACAATTTTTATTTGAAACCGAACTATTTCCACATGTTCGTTTAAAACTACCTTTGGGGTATAACAGACAGAAACATGCATATACAAATACATGCAAAAACATGCATTAAGGCTTCACTGATGGTGTGAGGAGAAACCTTTCTTTTGGGTAGTCAGAAAATAGTGCACATTAGATAGATGGATAATCTACATGCACAATATGTTGACCCAGGGTTCTCAAATTTATTTTGGGGCCCATATTGAACACAGCACAGATTTCCTTTTAAGAATGACAAGACAACTATGTCCCTCATTCAGACTATAGTAGACTTCTAAATGGGGGCAGTATTTTGATTAAGGTTATCAGGAACGTGGGTCGGAGAGATCAAGTAAACTTGATGGACTACAAGATCCCTCGAGGCATGTTTGTAACCAATCTAATCTGTATTTCATGAAACAGAGTGGTGACATCATTAATATACAAGTTTAGGAAATGACATTCACACATTTGTACAGTTTCCCAGTGTGCACATACGTATACTTATTCTGCATGGGGAAACCTTTGTTTCCAAAGACACTGGGACTAGAGATTAGATCAATTACTTAGGATTCTAAACCTATATTCTATCCTTTATGGTGAGTCTGCTCAATTGAGGTTCAGTCTGCCATAAAATACATTGTGATTCTTGTATTTGTGGAGAGAAGCCCTATAAAAAGGTATGGATTATTCAATGAGAGATGCATTTTCCCATTGAAGCATCCCTTGTCCATGATGTTGTAATTTGTTTTTCTTTATTTTACTTTCTCTAAGTCTGCTATTTGTGTCTTTATATAATAAACCGATCGATTACCTATAAATACTCACTAGTTGTTCTGCAGAAAACATATGGTGCATTAAATGTACATGAATGATTTTGTATGACTTTGACTAGAATTAGTTTTCTAACTGTTGGATGTAGGAGCATGTAGGAAAAGGTAACCGTATAATTGTCAGTAAGTAGGCTATACAGTATATAAGAGCCTCGGATGTAGATGATTTATGCTTCTAGCCTGGGGTTCACTGGACTTTCTGGACTCTGGTTGACACCCCCCTCCCCCTCCCTCCCAGCTTCTTACATGGTCTAGTTTATAGCTCTTGATGTTTAGAAGATCATATAGGACTAAACTTGATGCTGTAGCCACCTGCTTCACAGTTGGGGTAGTGTTCTTTAGCTTCACCGTTTGTCCTTTATACATACAGTAGCACTCAGCATTATGGTCAACCAGAATTTTTTTTTTCTTGACCTGATTGAAGATCAAGTCCTCCATGAGGCCTGCAAACTATTTTGTTTTCATGCTGGTCGAGGTAGGACACTCTGGTGGTGTAAGCACGAGGGTCTATATTCCAACTAAAGAAAGTAGCAATGATATCAACAAAAGCTGCGTGTGATCTTTCAAAGTAATACGTTATTTATCCGCATGTTGTTAAATTTGAGCCTTCTCCATTCCTTTGATGTGAAGTACATAAAAATCGAGCAGGCTTGTTGTCTCGGGACTTCTCGACGATCTGACACAGCTCCTGACATAGCTTAGCGATTTCCCAAATAATTGGCCATGTTATCAAGAGTGTGTTCCAACAAGGCAATGATACAGTACAATACAGCTGTCGTGTTAACATTTTTTTAAAGGAAATAAATGTACTTTGGTATATGGCTGTCCTTTTCATTTAAGTGAGTAGAGTACAAAACTATTTTCAGTCTTTTACCCTCTGAACATATTTTGGTACCTGATGCTTCCAAACTCTTCACCAGTTCCTTTGTTTTTGTAGTGGGGTTCAGTTGAAGCTTTAGGATAGGAGTACATTTTCTTTAATGATTCAGTGACTGCACAACATTTGTTGTGTCGTCAAAGCTTGTGGTATCTTGGTGCATGTCAACATTTGAGCTAGTGGAATATGGCATCCAGCAAAAAGTCAATCAGTCTCAAACCGATTGCTGTGAAATCACCCCTAATATGAGCAAATTTGGGGCTTAGCATATACTGTACGCCTCATACTGGCGGTTTGATTCCCACATCCACCCTGTATGTGGAGTTTCTCACTGTGCTTCCAAGGTTTATTCATGAATGATTGGCATCTCCAAATTAACCTTGTAGTGTAAAGAAGTGTGTGATTGTATTCCAGGCTCACAGAGACCCTGTGTAGGATGATCTGTACCGGAAATGAATGTATGAGCAAATTAGAGAACCTATATGACATGCAAGAAAACAAATTAAAAAATTGTGGAGAGAGAGAAACAAGTCTTTTGTCTTGTGTTTTTCAAACTTTTGGACGTAACTGTACTGTGAACTGTATATAATTTAGGTAAAGGTCTAGAAAATCACTTTCAATATATAAGTATATATAATATATATACTTAAGAATCATGCTTAAATTGTGAAATTAAACATTATAACAAGACCAAGTGTATTTTTTTGCACTGCTGGTGGGAGACATGGTGCAGCAAAGTGTGTAACATTTTTAAACTCCACCAGTGCAAATCCTTGTCAGTCTGAAGTTTTGTCTTGTCTGTTTTGCATTTCCACTGCCCTTTCTTATGCATGTGCAACATTTATAAAACCATTTTTTTTTAGCCCACTTAGTCACAATCTGTCCCATTTCTCACAACCTAGTTTTATGGATCTACATTATTAATGCCACCCTACTTCAACGCAACTGGCTACTTTAACACAACCTAAATAAAAGCAGAATGAATTATTTTTATCTGCAACATATTAGAACAAAGAAGTTGGTTAATTACAAACAGATGGAGGGACAATGAAGTCTTGAAATGAAAGGTTGCACAGTCAGAGATAATGTTGATAAGGATTTCAAGTAGATTTCAATTTCAACTTGAACACGATGTATAAAAGGTGGGAGTGTGTGCTGAATCACTTTGGGCTGCATGCTTCATTTGATACCGCAAATGTAAAGGGAGCAAGCGTACCACAGGAACAGATAGGGTAGGTTTTGAGTTTGAAACGGTGTTCATTGAAACGTCTATGACTGTCAATCTAAGCTTGCCTCTTTTTACACAGGTATACACTAGTAGTCATGAAAATGGCCAGTGGTGACTTAAGTGGTTAAGGTTCTGGGTTGTTGATTGGAGGATGATCAGAGGATCAGGGTTTAAGCCCCAGCATGGCCATGCTGCCACTGTTTGTCCCTTGAGCAAGTCCCTTAACTCTCCCTGCTTCAGGGGCTCTATCATATCTGCCCCATGCTCCGACCCAAGCTCTTCAGTCGGGATGTGCGAAGAAAAGAATTCCACTGTGCTGTAATGTATACAGTATGTGTCGATAATAAAGGCAAAGCCAATTCATTCATTCATAAAAAAATATTTGCCTCGATTGTGCCCTGAAAATGTGTTGGCACCCTGTCCAGGATGCCCCCCACCTCGTACTCTGGATCCTCTTGCCTTGTACTTTTTTCTTTTCTACAAGTTACATTTCAAAATAAGTTGCTAGGTATAAAACTATGACGATTCCCTATCGGAGATTACAGTATAACCATAATGCATAATTTAGGATTCAGTTTACATTATGATACACTACATCCAGTTATAATGCTGTAGGTTTTGCAGTCTTAGTTTTCTGATGTATCATTGGATTACTTGATGCCTTTGCCATGTCTAGCACGTATGTGCAGAATAACAAATAATATTTCCTCATACTACTTTCCTGTGTAATGAGTAAAACCATACAGAAATCACTATAATACTGTAAGTGAACTCACCATCAATAACATTTCTCTCTGGAGTTCTTAGGTTTTGAAGTCTGACTTTTTTGCAAGCAGCAACCTTTTTTTGTTGAATGTTGAAACCCCCAATGCTCAAGAAAAGGCCAGAGCTCTGCACTTAATTCCCACAGTGTACCGTCAAGAACAAAAGTCACTGATCACCAAGACAGGAAATCCTGGCAAAAGACTAAATATTTTATTACTTGTTCTTCTTTCTTTCTCCTCTTCTTTTGGACATTCAGCTCCCCGAAATGTCTTAGGAACTTCGGTTCCTGTATTTCTTCCTGCGCAAAATTTACTGAATTTTATTTATTTATTTGTTTATTCTTTTTATTTTTTCCATTGTCGAGTCATTAGTATTTCTTGTCCACTCAGGACTTGATCAGTTAACCCCATTCATTGTGCTTACTGAGTAATACTATTGCTGCTCTTCTTGCTAAATCACCTCCAGCAGAGTTTTCGACTCATGCTGTTCTTTGTCCACGAGCCGTGATCTAGCAAACCAGTATTGATGTATACATTTTGTGAAGCCTTCATAGCACTTTTGTATGTTGCTCTGGAAAAGAGCGTCTTGGCGAATGGCGTAAATGTAACGTTTACACAGACTAGCAAGCATTTATTTAGACCATATTAAATCCATACACAAACACAGTGTCAGGACTCAACCCGGACTTTTGGCCACGTGCTGTTTTTGTTTACCTTCTTTGTCACGTGTCTGCCCCGCCTTCGTCTGCCCCTCCCTGTCTTCACACCTGATCCTTATTGTGTCATCGTGTCTTTTTATATTTAAGTGAGCCGCATTGCCGAGTGCAGCGCGGAATCATTAGTTACGTTTACCCCTCGTCATGTCTAGTCTATGTTACGTGTCTTCATTTGTATTGCTTTTATTATCGTCTTTATGTCGTTGTCTTTATCATTTATTAAACCCCTTTCCTTTGAAGCTATCCTGCATACGGGTCTGTCTCCTTCCTCTTCCGGTTGTGACACATAGTCATTATGAAAGCCTTTGGATTCAAATAAATATTGCAAGATATCACCACCATCCTGATCCCTAGACACAAGCGGCATGTTATATCGAACCATATCAATGTCTGATTGTTTTGAAATAGGTAAATAAAGCCAGAGTGTTGTAAATTGGTTGAAGAGAATTTGGCAACATGCCAGACATCTCAATGTTTGGAGTAAAAACAGCCTTATCGTGGTTGTGCCTAAACGTGACTGGGAGGTCTGCTTCTGTACGGACTTCCATGGGATGAAGGTGGTTTTCAAATTTGATGCATATCCAATAGCATGTATTGACAAGATCCTGGCAAAGGTTGCACACAGCTTTATTTTATTCAACACTGGATTTACTCGAGAGCTATTGGCAGAGTCTTTTGTCTCTATAGTCCAAAGGGGATATTTTGTTTTCTTTTTGTTCCATTCAGCATAAACCAATTTGTCTTCCTTCTATTATGTCTTGTCAAAATGCTGGCTGTGTTACAATAGTGTGAAACAGGTTATGAGACTCTGGTGTACATATGTGCTGGCCTATTAAGACAACAAAAGCATTATAATAAAGACTTTCCATATGTTGAGCAGCATGGAAATGATCCTAAAGTCCTTGAGACAGGCAGAACTGAAAATGTGTGAAATGGACAGCGGGGTGAAACGGAGTCTGGGCTTTCACTCACTGTAGGCAACTGCATCCTGAAATAATGAAGTCTAGCAGTGTGGCCATGGCCCGAGATCAAAAAAGAGGTGAGACGGTTCTTGGAGCTGACAGTAGATCTGTGTGTAATTATTTGGACTAAACCAGCCCACTGACTGATCTTACAAAAAAAAAAAAAAAAAATGCAGGAGCAGATCCAATAGTTGGAGCAATGCTAATAGTTTTTTTTTTAAATCGTGGTTATGTTGTATGGCGGTCTTTACTTCACAGAATAGTGGAGGTTTTTCTACCAGGAAAATGGGGACTAGGTCATAGTTTATGGTCAGATTAAGCAGGTAGGTCCCGCTTGATTTTTCGCCAATGATTAGATTACCACGTGCAGACACCACCCACCTTTCTCTTTGTGCTGCTAATTAGTTGATAAGTCATCCTGGACATCTGCTCTGAAACCAAGTCCATATATTTCCAGCTTGGTTGAAAACTACAGCCCCTGAAAATACTAATAAAAGCAAACAATGCCATTAACTCGCACATCTTGCTGTTAAATGTCCTTACCTTCAGCTTCCACACTGCAATTTATGGTAAATCATCAGCACTTGCCTGCTCATATGAAATGAAATAACTTCACAGGCACGTTTTTAAGCATCAGCAATACAAAACACAATGGCGAGGTGTTCAGTCATGTTTGCACAAGCACTTTAACAGCATTTATTAAAAAAAGAAATAAATAAATAAATAACGAACATCACGTCTGCTTTAAAAAAAAAGATATTTGACTGCGTCCTTTGTATGACCCTTCTCATCTGAAGAATTATCTTTAAGTGGTGATTTTGTCAGGGACTGGGAAGCAAATGCAGCTGTTTACTGAGGTAAATAAAAGACGCCAGGTACAGATCATCTGCGAAAGAAAGTGTATAATGTGAATCTTTCTATGCAAAAACATATAGGTTCTGAAGTCTAATATACAAAATGAGTTGGTGTTTTTTTCTGTTTTTTATTGTTTTTGTTTTTGTTTTAAAGTATATATAACTATTTCAGTTTCTTATTTCTTTGTTCATACTAGCTTAAAGTAGATCAGCATTAAGACCAGTCAGTCATGGAAGATGCCCTCGTGCGTCCTTCTGATGGAGAGCAGATGCCCTACAAATGGCACAAGAGAGCCTCTAATGGAGCAAGCATATGTCTGGCTTCCAGTAATTACCCTAATCAAGTCTTGCAGTCAAGTCGTCTTAATGAAACCTCTCCATTTCATTATGGAGCGCTCCTCCACTCTTGGCCTTGAGGGCAATATTGGGCCACAGTGGGGACGAGAGTCGCATCGACAATGAGACCGGAAGAATTTTAAACCTTGAAAACGAGATCTGGCTCAAAAATTCAAGGTCTCAACAGGACCTTGGTCCTACTGTTCTAACGGTGGCTGTTACAGTGTAGGATTTGTTTTGTTGGACAGCTGTGGTGGATATTCTATAAATATTGATTTTTAAACATGCAGGCAATGTGTGATTTCTGCAAGCGATTATCTAGGAGCAACTTCATCTCTGCGTCTAAGTTCTATTACTCACAGTCCTGTAAAATGCTGGTGGTCTTCAATTCCACAGTCCTGACTTATATAATTGATGAGCTGGAGGTGGGAAAATGATTGAAAATCGATTGACAAGTCAGACTACTCAGAGGTAGGATTGTTAAGAGCACTTTAGAGTGAATTTACTTCCTCCTGCTGTCCAGAACTGAAATTTTTTAGGCTTTACAAGAGATTAATAATAAGAATGAATAAAGAAAAAGACTAAAAAACAACTGGTTTGTCAGAAAAGAAGACATAAGTTTATGGTAAAAAAATCAGAGTATAACACATCCATATGTGCCATCACAAAGAACTTTGGTGCATCACTCGGGAGCATGGAGGAAATACCTGGGGATGGACAGTTACACGAGGAGAGCTGGATAGTGCCGTAGAAGGGTCACAACCCAGCAACAGGACCAGTATCTGCAAGGAACAAGAGGAGCACTGAAAAAGCCCCATAAAATGACCTCAGGCAGGGTACTGGTGTGCAGGTTTCTGCACAAGCTCTGCCGCATGCAGCTCAATTGTTATTTGCCAGAGAACATCAGAATCGGCAGGTCCGCTGTTTGTGCCCAGATTTCTTTCTATGCTGCATGCAAAACAGCCTGAGCAGTTGTGTGGTGGGATGGTGATGGTCTGAGGAGGATTATCCTAAAGAAGTTTGCACAGACCTCCATATGCTAGCCAAAGGTACCCTTACTGCTGTTAGGTAAAGGGATAAAATCCCAAGGGCCCTTGTCAGACCTTACACTGGTCACCCATTATACAGTAAGCTTTCCTTTATTTACAATTTATGCACAGCAGACAACATGTAATGTATATAATACAGTTATTCTATTTAGGGCATCCAGGGCAGAGATATTGGTGAATTGTCCAAAGCCACCAGTTCCTCTCTCGATTTTGTACTTGGATGAGTCTACATGGAGGAGTGTAGTTTATTATTATATGAGAAGCCTTTTTTAATGCTTGCTCTAAATGATTTCTGTGTTTGCTGCACTGTCTTAATAGTCTTAAAAGTAAAAAAAAAAAAATAACCATGATGCAAGACTCTGAATCACTGTGAAACAAAATATGAGCTTATTGCCTCAGCATCAACACAATTGCGACAATGTTGAGAGGTTGATGCTCATGTCAGATACAGTCCATAGCTAAAACCTGGCACAGCATGCTAGGCACACAGCCTTCCGTACAGTTCAAGGGACCTTCTCCCCTTTACTACAAAAAGTCTTTGGTAATGCTAGCTGGTGGTGCCACTAGTTACATGAAACCTGGTTCCTTTAGCCATGGATAACCACCAGGATTCATAGTTATTCTGGAACAATGCTAGCTCAGCAAAGAGGAACAAGTTTCAAGCTTGGTCTTCTTTCAGACTTTGGGAAAGTGGTCAAAATAAAAGTACGGAATTTCATCATGTCTCCAACGCAGCAGCAAGTACAGGTATAGTTGGTGTTCCTACTTAAACAACTGAAAACTAAAAGCCAAGACTTGCATTGCTCTCAGTGAAAGGAAAAAAAGCTTAAAAAGGAAAACAATATCAGTGGCTACTGTTGATTTAGATTGTTGGGAAAAGGTGGTAGTCTTCAGAAGAGATTCTCTAATAGTCTTGGGCTCATAAGGGGAAGTGGTAGCTCAGTGGTTAAGGTGTTGAACTGTTCGGAAGCCTGTGAGTTCAAATCCCAAGACCACCAAGTTTGTCAATCCTGGGCCCCTGAGCAAGGCCTTTGCCAGGTAATATACAGTATGGAAAAAAGTCCAGATATGTTGAATAATATACAAAAAAAAAACAAAATTTGCTCACTGTTTTAACTGGTTCATTTTAATCTCAGGCTTTTTTGTTAAAAGAAAATTTTAGAACTTAAAGCTGATTTTTGTAACAAATGTGTATTGAATATAATATAAACAGGAGGTCTTTCATTACAGTCAAATTGGATGCCCACCCGATAGTTGACTTGAAGGCTTAAGACGAACTGATTAAACAAGTAAAATTAGGTTGGAAATGAAGCCTTGTAGCCGCACCAGCCCTTTCTGTTTGAGTGAAAATCCCTGAGCTAAAACATCAGTCAGTCTCTGTAGGCTTGTGTGTCATGCGTGACTAAGCGCTATGTAGTCTGGTCATCAATTCATCAGAAGAAAAATATCATATTAATAACTTTTTGTCATATAGCTAGAATTTGACTTGCTGGCTGGATTTGTTGATGGTCTAACCTGGTATTAGCAAAGACATCATGCTAACTCGTGCTAAACATGCTAAAAAAAAAACAAAGAAGCATGGCGTCTTCATATATTTATAGCCGACAAGGTACAAAAAATATACCAAGTCCCGAGCAAGATGAAACTGAACCCATGGTTGATATTCTGATCCCATACAGTAGTACCCTGGGAAAAAGAAATATAAACCCTGTTTTAACACTGAAGATAGAACATTCAGTCCCTCATCCTTCTTTTACTCTCATCCACCATTCTCAAGGGGAACGAGATTTAACTGCATGTACAGTAGGTATGTCATCATAGAACAGGTTAAAAAAAAAGTTGCTAAAATACACTTACAACTCTTATCCACCTACGAGTGAACATCATTCACGTGTCAGATCACAGATCACTGATCAGATCACACGTGTGAGCAATTAAGTCACCTGTAAACAATTAGTATTTAATGTTCAGATGCTGTTCATTCAGACACGCAGACCTCGACACATACGCAGGATACATTCACATGTTCTACGACCTCCTGGTCAATTAGAATTCATTCCAAACACTTCCTACCTGCATTGTGTTCAGCCATGAGTCAGGAACTGACTCACTGTTCAACTGGGATTAATCCTTTTAAGTGACGAGTAGAGGAGCTGCGTGTGGGGGAACATGGGAACACTGTCACGTCTCCACACAGACAGTAAATGAAGCTCAGGTTCGAAAAGCCAGAGGCTTAAATTCTACACTAGTATTAGTCAAGAAGTAAAGAAGCTTTTATTGTCATTTCAAACATATATAGCTGTTGCAGTACACAGTGAAATGAGACAACGTTTCTCCAGGATCATGATCAGAATCATACATAAAACAAAGACAGGGCTAAGGACATGTAAGTAGTGCAGCTGTGCAACCTGGTTCAAACAGTGCAGGACGAGACAAACATGACAGACAAGACAGTGCAGGACAAAAGACAGTGTAGACAAAACGTTACAAGACAATATAAAAAATGCAATACACAAAAGACAATAACCAGTGTATATACTGTATGTGAATACTGAATGTCCAAACAATATTTCGTGCAGTAACATTAGAATGAACACAGTTTCTTAGCAGCAGGTCCTTGGGATAATGTATAGAATTGTGCAAAAAAACAGCAAATGACTGAAATATTGTATAGTATGTGAGAAATGGCTGAGATATTGTACAATATGTGCAAAAATGGCTGAAATGTTGTACAGTATGTGCAAAAACAGCAGAAAAGTGTGCAAAACAGCATGTAAACAGTTTCATGGATTGTAAGCAGCATGTAAACAGTTTGATGTGTCAGTGTTTGTGTTTTGTGAGGTTTTGTGCGGTCCATACAGATGATGTGTGTGTATGTAGTGCTCAGTACAGTTCAGTTCAGTTATTGAGATGTCACAAGTCACTTGCGACACTAGATGTCATTACTGACCTTGCAACTTACTGTATGCCACACGTTTTTCAGCTGTCCAGTGCTACGTAGATTCTGGACTTCATATATTCTTTTTCTTTTTCTTTTTTTAAGGACCTGTCTAGATTTAGTTTGATATAATACAAACAATTACATACTCTGCCATTTTTAATAGCCAGACTACTGGTTGTTTCTTCCACGGAAATCCTACAGACCACCAAACTGTATCTGAGCGGCTTAGGACTATTTCAAATTTGAGGATATTAGATTAGACGAAACTGAAAAACACATTAAATGATGATTAGCGCTTCGCTGGTCATTTTTAACTCTATGTTTTGCTCTATTTATTTATTAATTTATTTTTCTTTGATCCTATTTTACCATCTATATTAAGTGAAGTTGGAGGGGTTTTGTAATGTGTGTTTTTTTTCTTTTCCCCTTGGTTTGCTGATTGTTTTATGAATAGCTTGTTCTCTTTTTTCCTCATTACACGTATCTACGGGCAGAAGTTGTAAATGGCTCTAACTGAATCATATATAAATACATTTCCTGTTATTGGTGGCATGTTGATGCAGTGGGTGGAGTTGATGCTTCACCGCTCCAGAGTTTCTGATGTGTGTGTCGGCGTTTTCCTCTGGGTTTTCCAGTTTCCTCCCACCTCCCGAAACTGCTCTGGTTAAGTAGGTGGATTGGCTCCTGTACATGTGAATGAGTGTGTTAGGCCTGTGTGTGTGCCTGGTGTGCTGTAATTTAACACACTGTTTCAGAAGTTTGCCAGATTCACCACTTTAACGCTAACAGCTAATTGTTCGACTTCTCGTTAGGAAGGGGGGAAGGGGTTCTTGGTGGCGCCGTAAAACAAGTCTGTAACACAAAAAAGAACCTCAAGCATTCTGATTTTGAACACATCGCTAGTATTAATGACATGCCAGTTGAGCAAGGGAAAGGGATTTGTTTCCATTCAGCAGTGATTTATGACCCTGTTGCATGTTGCGTGTGATATGTCTGAATATCGATAGCTGGATAATGTATACTACAAACTCCCAGTGCAGTTTCACCTGATCCTTTGCATTGGTGCATTTGGTATGTGGACAGTGTGAATGTGTAGCATATAAATATAAAATATTAAATTACGCTGAACCACTTTATAAATATTTTATACCTTTCCTTGAGCAAACAAGCATGCTCGTGAGCAGTGGTGTTTATTAGGAACACCTGCACATCTACCCGTCCATGCGGTTATGCCAATCATGTGGCAGCAGTGTAATGCATACATTTATTCAGATACAGGTCAATAGCTTCAAAATAATGTTCACATCAAACCTCAGAATGAAGATCAGTGTGATCTCTGTGACTTGCATGCTTATTGGTGCCAGATGTGATGGATTGAGTTGTTCAGAAAATGTTGATCTCCTGTGGTTTTCATGTTGAGGGAACAACTACTCACTGGCCACTAACAAAAAGCCCCCAATTAGAGATTAGAGAACACCTTATCTGTTGAAACTCTAAGCTAAAGCTCCATCAGTCCTGAATCATTTGTCCTGTTTCTTAGTGCATCACATAGTGTGTGTCAGCAAGTCAGTGTGGGTGAAAGTCACTCTCTATTCCGCCTCTTGCCAATCATGGTTTAGTCAAACTTATTTTATACCATATGTCAAGCTGACAGATGTATCCAAGCCGGCATATGACACACGTGTAGACGTTTCCCATCAATCCCAACCTGACACACTGACACATTGCTGACTGTGAATTAACGTTACAGGACCGTCAGGGCGAGTCGCGGCAACTCCGGTACATAGAATTATAGAGGATTTTGTCTCCTAACTCTATCGTCGTGTTTTTCCTTGGCAGTGTTGCCATCAAAATTTCAGAATGTCTAATATGGAATTTCTTTACATTTCTTAATGAGCAGAATTTTTTTAAATAGCTAACTTGATTTTCTGTAGCAATAATGAACAGCTCCTCCTTCACCAGCATCTTTACAAGCATTTACTGATGTTCAAGAAGGCAATATGTTGCATTAAGATCCAGGGGTGTGTAAACTTTTGAGCAGGATGATCGGTATATTATATATTATTTTGTTTATAGACCATATATTTCCATTTATTATTGCCTAAAGAAACATGTTTCCCAGAAAACAAAATAAGAGTTTACACCGATCAGACTGTGCAAAAGTTTAAACCCCCCACCACGCCCTAATTTTGACTGATTATGAAGTCTGCTTGAACATCAGCGAACGTTCGTAGCTTTTGCAATTGATGTGTACGAGTCCAGTTGTCCTTAGTGTGTAAAGATTGACTTCAACATCATTTATCCACTGTTGGAAAGTGGGGGAATATAGAGAAGACATGACAAATAATAGACAGAAGGGTTTTTTTTCTCCTCCTCCCAACAAAACGTTGTCCTGTATGATTCAAATAGCACACAATATTCAGAATCAAGCTGAACTGGTGCATTTGTATAAATTCAGTAATCATCGTGTCTTGTGGCCTATTTGTAAAAGTGTAGTGTGGAATTTATTTATTTTTTTTGCCTCAACATTTTGCAGATTCTGCAAGGCGTATATAAAATTGTGACCTCAACCATATGTGTGTGCAAACACAGATTTGAACCACTTTTTTTTTTTTTCTTTAAATTTGATATGGCTTGCCAAATTTGCACTTGACTCACCTTAAATTTACAAAGTAGTTTCACTATACTTGCTGAAGATAAGCCCCACCTGGCATGCGTCCAGCTGCAGCTTCGTGATTAGACACTGCCACTCCAACACACCCTCTCAGACGGACAGCATTTCGGTAGAGCTCATTTGATGGAACAGCAGTGCCATAATAGAATCAGGTTTTGGATTAGAGGAGTTACATTTGCACCTCAAGTCTGGGAGAGGAGCAAGTGTAAATACAATTTGGGGTTGAGTCACTTTGTCAGGTTTTACATTCACTAAAGTGTGAGCGAAGATGTGAGATACGAGAGGAATAGGGGTGTGTTTATTAAAAAAAAAACATTTTTTCTACACCATGTTAGTTTTTTTTGTAGATGGCATGTTACTGCACTCTGTTTATTCGCGTGTCATCTATACTTGACGATTGCTCACATATGATTCTGTATCATGACCGAATGGTTGATGAAATCCAGCAACACTGCAAACGAATTTCTTAGTGGTCCACAAAGGAGCTGAAAGTAAGGGAGGGATTTAAACAGCTGTGGATGTTGCTCATCATATTATTGCAGTGTGTGTGTGTGTGTGTGTGTGTGTGTGTGTGTGTGTGTGTGTGTGTGTGTGTGTGTGTGTGTGTGTGTGTGTGTGTGTGTGTGTGTGCGTCTGTGTGTGAAACCACTGCTCAGTTGTGTACCCAAGTTATGAGCAGTACATGATGTAATACAAGTCATAATCCAATGTTCGTGCCTTGTGCAAAAAAAAAAAGAAAATCCTATCTGTATTAAATATTCATCAACAAGTAATCGTCAACTAAATCAGTGTCATGCTTCATTTATATTTCATCATCCCATCACATAAAGATCCTACTAGGATGTGTGCGACATCAGCACACAGAATTAGGCACCATGAAGGCGAACTAGCAGCCCAGAATAACAAGCTCTTTTTGTGCTGAAAAAGGGACATAACGTTAACCCCTTAAACTCCCATGATCCCTCTGTAGGTCTACGCCCGAAATGCATGTAGATATGTGTGAAGTGTACGAGATGTTAACAAGGGGTTGGCGCAAATGTACTGAATCATTAATAAACTGACATCTCACTGGATTGTTGTCCTATTTAGGCATCCTGGCATTGTGTATGTGTAAACGTTTAGTTACGAAAATGAAGGATTTACTGTACAGCTCAGTTCTCCTCTACAGCGGGCCTTCGACTTCAAGTTTAATTGAATGCCATCAGTGCAGCAAACGAATGCATCTAGGACTTATAGCATCTCTGTGGCTTCTGTCAGGATCAACAGATTGTACTGAATCGAGGTCCCTTCCAAAACTATTGGAGCAGCTGGTATACATATATTGATAAACGACATAACACATTTTGTCAATCCAGCCAATTTCTAGACAAGCAAAACTATTCGAATATGTGTGACTGATGGGTTTTACTCAAGTGCGTCCTCTTAGACTGATTCAACAGTTAATAGCTCTGAATCTCAACTCTTGGTCTGAGCCCTCAGTTTCACCTGTGAAGACTGAATTTGTTGTTGAAAAGGACAAACCATCACAAAGATTAGAGAGCTATCTTGGCAAAAAAAAAAAAGGAAAATCAATGAGGCACTGCATAAGAACTGGGCATAGGCTATTCAACAGTTTGGAACACTTCTAAAAAAGAAAGAAACCATTGGTGTATTGAGATGAAGCAGATGAACTGCACTGTTATGAGAACCTGGAAAAAAATAGTGACATCAACTTCCTTCACAGTCAGGGCAGGGGTTAAGATTTCATACAGTAATCCACCATTTAATGCCGACTTGGAGAGCAAACAGGGGTGTAGGTTACGTGGGGGACGCGGGGGACATTTTATAAAAAGTAAATTCGTCCCCCTCACTTTTTTTAGTGGAGAGTTGTGTTCACCACATGTTGAGGTTTTAATGGTTCTATTTCTTTCTTTCTTTCTGTTTTATAATCATATATAATCATAACGCATATAAAGCATGATTAAAAAAATCATGATTAAAAAAAACTGTCATTTACACAAGGGTTAACTGAAAAAAAAAAAAAAAACAGATAACACTAGACATTTTGTCCCCCCCACTTTTTAAATGATGGCTATGCCCCTGAGAGCAAAAATATAGTTCAGCAACCATTATTATCCTCTACAAAAGTGTGGAGAAAGAACATACTACTACTGTACCACCACCATGTTTCACAGGTGAGCTTGTATCATGGCTTGGGCTTGCATTGCTGCTTCTGGAACCGGTTCAATAATCTTTATTAATGATGTAACTCATGATGATGGCAGCAGAATGAATTCAGATGGTTGCATTCAATCTGATCGCAGGGGAACTTTATCATGCAGCAAGATAATCATCTAAAACACACTGGCAGCACAACAAAGGACTTCATCAGGGGAAAAATAATGGAAGGTTTTAAACTTGCCAAGTCGATCACCATACACACCTTAACTGAACTGAGCAGCAGCTGAAGAGGAGAGTGAATGGGAGAGAAATCCCAGGAAACCAACAACCCCTGAAGGAGGCTGTAGTAAAAGCCTGGAAAAGCAGCACAAAAGATGGAAACAATCTGATGTCAGGAAGTCACAGGCTATTACAACAAGGTATACGAAACCTACTATTAAGCATTATATACTTTCATTTACTTCAAGATGTCTAGATGTAAATACCAGGGAATAAAAACCGACTCTCTTCTCACATTCATCTTCTGAGCTCAAAACCAAATGATTTGGCCCTTGCTGTTCCAGTAGTTTTGGAGAGGACTGGGTATGTACCATGCTCCTCCATTATCTCTCAATTAGCTGACTAGCTGGAAGGCTATTTGAAATATGTCTTTACTTATGTTGAGCTAACGAATATATTCTCTGCTCTGGTACTGCATTTTCTATATAGACCTGAAGTATCAAGCACATTTTGGGTCACATTTAATCAGTACATTACTGACAAGTGGGCTAGACCAAAAAAGATCTATAGTACATCATCAGCATATCTTAGATGTTTTTATTTTATATATGCTGTATCTATTGAATCTGAGACAACAGTGGACACTGAACAAAATATTGGAATATTACGTTTTCCGTAAGCCACTATATTAGGAACGCACATACCTCGCTCATTCATACAATTATCCAATCAGTCAAACATCCTAATGCATAAAATCACCATCACAGTTCAGGAGGTTTGGTTCATGTTCATAATAAAGAAAAGTGTGATCCCTTTGACTTTGATTGTGGCATCGTACCAGATGGACTTGTGTTTTTCTAAATAGTTCAGAAACTGCCGATCTCCAGGGATTTTCCCCCACACAACAGTCTCTGAGTGGAAATGTCTGGTTGATGACCGGAGACCAAAGACGCAGCTCAGAAACATAAGGGAGAAGAGCTGTAACAGAAGTAGATCAGCCCAGAACAGAAGTCTGAGGGAACATTGGGCACAGAATCTGGACAGAATTAAGATCAGGGAAAACATGAGAGTCTTCTAGATCTTGAGTCATATGTCTGACACCTCTGATATACACCGTCTTAAACAACATGGTCTTGTGTGTCATTCTTCTATTTGCTGCATTCTGAACCTTCACCGGGTCACATGACCTGAAAAAAAAATGAAAGGATGAGGACCTTCTGTTGAGTCTAGTACTTGCAGTCCTTATTCTAGTAGTTATTCGGGTTACATTTCTATTGAAATTCCATTATCGTAGCTGAAACATAAAGCTCATTGTACATCCTGAGGGAAAATGTATTCCTTTACAGTCCTAGCAACTACGCAAGCCACAGTTGAATGGACTCGTTCTTTGTTTTTTCACAAGATCCTAGCACATAATTTTGTTTTTGCTCACCGAGTTTATATTATAGAATTTGCATAGCTTGATAGCCCACCAAATTTCACACACTTCTCTCTCGCTCATGCACTCTAGCTTGTGTAGAAATATATAACTACTCTGAATACACTTTCAGCATGTGCAGAGAGAGAAAGAGAGAGAGAGAGAGAGAGAGAGAGAGAGAAGCATATTAAAAACAGAATGAAGGAATTAATGAATAAATAATGTAGATATATTTAGACTACATTGCATTGGACACATACTCATTTCTGTAAAAACAGTGACGGTCCTGAATGAAAGTAGGTAGAGCGCACAATTTTGTACACGGCTATTTTATATATATATATATACATCCACTTAGATCCGAAAACCCGAGGTCCGACCCGGTTCGGGTCTAAAAGTTTCACATATATCTCGGACACGGGTCGGGTATAATAATAGCGGCATCGGGTCTCGGGTAATTTAAAATGAATGTGTTTTTACCGAACGAACCCGAGAAGACCCGAACTACTGTATCTCGCTTGTGCATTGACTCGAGTCCTTTTCCAACCTCTCCACTGTTTGCCAAGACTGCTTGCGACATGTGGCTGGCGACGTGTGGCTGGCGATAAGCTAATTTTCGTTTAAACAGACCTGTCAAAAAAGGGAAAAATAATAATACATATATATGTATGCACTGTATGTATGTGTTATTCTGCTTGTAAGTAATGGTCGTGTTTCATTTCAGATAAAAGGAGGACATTATGAAGTAGTCATGAGGCCAGAGGACTGCAGCAGGTACAGACAGAACTGTAATTAGAAGTGAGATCTTTTCCATCAGGCTCATGGAAACAATATCAGTGTAATACAGGCACACTCTCTATATCTCTCTCTCACCCGCATGCAAATGTTTGCATGCACCTCTATCGTGATTACGGTTATTATACACTTATTCGCTGAAACATAATCACACCCTTAACAACGTCCTCAGTGAAACGTCACTCTTCTACAGGAAACATGCTTTAAAGGCACCGTCATCTTCATCGAAAGCAAAAATCCGGATAGTACGAGTCATTCCTTCATTCATCTCTTCAGGCCGTCTAGATGACATATAATTAACCCCAGCATCTCTTCTAATTATCATAAGCTTATAATTATCAGGACGCTGGCTCCTATTCATCAACGTTCTGTTAGACGATCATCTGTGCAAATTCTTGTTCAGGCCAAATTTATATCGGTTCGGTCATCTGGCCGGATCTGTAAATTAGTGGCAAGTTGAATTGAATGAAATGAATTCAAATGGCAGTGTGAATCTCATGTACATCAGAATGACACATCATTTACAGAGGGGGAAAAAATACTAGCACACATTCCAAACAATTTCCAACCAAATTCAGGAAAAAACAATACAAAATGTGCTAAAAGTTTGGTTATGATGGCTTTTCCTAAACTTCAGTTGCACCTAATACAACAAAATGACATATAGAACACTGGATTGGGTTCAAATAAGTTTGTTGATTAGATTTTTCTTCTCTTTGTAAGTGAACTGTAGCCCGAGAGTCTTTCTTATTTTAGAAGTAGTAAGAAAGTATAGTACCATTTCCTGCCATACCCCTAGTGTCTAATCACAAACAATTACCCTATTGTTTTTTTGTTGTTGTTGTTTTTTAAACAAAGCATGGATACAATCTCAAATAATTAGTTTTTATCAAGTGAGGTTATTCACCCAGACACTGCAGCAGCATCAGGGGAAATAAGCAACGCTGCAGGAATATGTGACACACACGTCAGCAGCAGCAGCAGCAGCAAGGCTCCTGAGAGTAGATTTACTTTCGCACGTCAACATTCGGATCTAAAAACATCTGTATTTAATAATTTAGTAAAACAACAGACCCCAAACCTTAACCATAGAAAATTGTATGGCTGTGAAACTCAAGCATTCTTCTTCCTGAGTGTGTACTTCTATTTATTTATTTATTTATTTATTTATTTATTTATTTATTTATTTATTTATTTTTCATTATTATATATCTATGCATATTATATAGACATTGATATTATATAGGCTTGATCTAACAATGTCGCTTCTTTTGCAACCAGAGATTGCAGTGAGGACTAATTGTCTTGGCAAAATATTAATCACAAAGCACGGAGACCGATAAAATTACAAACATTTTAGATACATAGGGAACATTAGCCATGTTGAGACTTGAGCTTATGATCAAGAGTGTATCTTTTGATCTTTTAGGTGACTTAAAATTAGTCAAAAATTAAAAAGATATATACAGTATTTAAACCTTGCTATTCGCTCCTCGGGGTGATTTTAAGACACCAGTAAGAACTACTGGTGTGTTTTAGATTATCTGAGAAGAACATGAAAAAACTCCACATGGAGATTAGGAACCAGGGAGCAGTCTACCAGCATTTTAATTGCCGTGATGATTTGCTTATCACTTTATATCTTTACTTTCCACAGTCTTTAAAGGATACTAGCCATCATTTCTAGACCAGATAACTGCAACTCGTTCCAGCCTCTGAGCACCATTCAACCTCTGCAACATGGCTTGTTTTCATCCTCTTCCGCATCATGTTTTTTGACACCACCCTATTTCTGTCATCTTTCCTACTTTAGCTGCCCGTGTCAGATTTACAGCACTGCCTAGAACATACAAAAGCTAAAAAAACTTCTCACACGCTGCACTGCACCACAGTCCCTCTGTACGGCTGGACCCACCATCTCTCAGGGTACAATGGCGGTTTGCATCAAGTCTCTTCTCTGTTCTGGCACCTGGATGGTGGAACAAACTTTTCCTTGATCTCTGACCAGCTGTTTTAAGATATACCTCATGCTGAAGAAGGTAGATTAGAGTCTGTGTGCTATTCTTGCTACAGTACATTACCTCCTGAGAGATTTTTAGTCTGTGACCTAATGAGCCAGTATCAGGGCATATTTAATGATAGGGACCTCAATGTGAATTAGGATCTCTGCCAAATGCCATAAAATGCGAATGTTCGAATTAGACCAAATGCAGAAGAATGGAAATGCTCAGCATCAAAGTCTCTAGTAAGCATGCAGTGTCTTGGGTATAAGTCCAGGGAAACACATTGTCTGCTTCAAGCAATTAAAAAAAACATTCTGCATCATTACTCGAGGCCAAACACTTCTCTAGAAGCTGGTGGCATCAGCTATTACACCAGTGTGTAGCGTGTACTGCTGCCAGCGCCAGCTCAAGTGGTGTGTGCTGCTGGATCCGAGCTGAAGGAATGTGTCTTCTGTGTTGTCTTCACTTGCAAATAAGATCCAGCACTGAATATAACTCGTGAATGACTGCATGGCAGATTAAAGACCACCACACCATCTGAAATTTTGTCTCGGGGTACATGTACAGCGTAGCTCGCCATCTGACTTGCCGTACTGCCTGCAGGGCTTGCCCAGAGTGTCTGTCAGCAAAATGTGTCCAACTCTATACCCACGGGCCAAACACACCCCACTGCCTCATTTCATTCAGACCGCACAACAGCGATACGGAACGAATTAACTATTACTTGACTAGTTTCACACCGTCTGGAGTTCCACACCGTCTGGTGCGGGCTGAGAGCTCACAGTGCTGACAATCGGGGCCTGCACTTGAGGAAAGTTACACTTGTGTCTGAAAGGTTAAGAAAGACATCAGGTGTTGGCAGTGAGGTAACCAGGAAGATTTTTTTCTCTCTCTCCGTAATCTTTACAATTATATTTACAAATTTGACAGGCTCACATTTTCGTATAAATTTGGAACAAATGACCAATGACTAATCTTGCCATATTATTAACTGAAATTCCACTGAATTATTCAGCTGGCATGTTGGTAATAGAAGGAAATTGGCACCTTATCTCATACATCCTGATCTATTTTTACTGCAGTAGGAAGAAAGGGAATCTCCAGCAGGCTTTGTGTATATTGTAGCTCACTGTTGTCTCTGATTCCTGCTGTGACAGGAGCACAGCCTCAAGAAGTCTACCCCTGTCGTTGCCCATCTGCCTCAAGGTTCACTGGCTTTCCCTTTATATGACTTCATATGTCATAGCTATAAAAATAGACATGTGTAGAAATGTATAAAAATGACCATCTAATAACACAGCGGTTATCAAAGTGAGGTCCAGGGGGGCCCTCGGGTGCCCATGTGAGAACATTAGCACCAGCTTAGATCAAAACTAGCCCAAAGAAAGGAAGTAGCATCCAGGTAATATCCATAATCGTCCCTTATTTTATTTATTTATTAAATACCAAAATACATCAATATGACATGCTCAAGACTTGTAAAACCCAATCCATTGCACCTCAGGCTGTCCTTCCTGCATGCTTTTCTAGCATTAGGTTTTTATTTTGTTAAGCAAAGGTCACTGACGAACAGTATGTGATCTGAAACACAGAATATACAGTGGAGACTAAACATCTGAGGACTGAGGATCTGAAAAATGTCCCATAGCAGGTTGTAAATTCATCCCTAATTGAGCTCATGGGCAACATTGATAAAGGAGAGCACTGTGAGATGATGTAAGGAAGAAACCTTGAGAGGAAACAGACTCAAACCAGGTGGAAACCCATCCTCATCTGAGTGACACCAGTGTGTGTGATTATATATCATTTCCCTTCCATAACTGTGTAGGGGAATCCAGGGACAGTTGTAACACTTTTTGCAATTTTGAGCAATACATCAAAACCCATTTTTACTGGAATAACCGAATTTGTTATATTATAAGCTTCAATCTGTCAACTGCTGCAACAACATATTTAAGTGGTTTTCTGAAATATGTACAGGTTGCAAAATTGATTTTAATACAGTCTCTCCACTGTTACAGTTGTAACATGTCTGAAATATACATAATGAATCAATCATATACTCAAAATATTAAAAATAAAATATTATTTATCAGTCATGTTATTGTGACTATTCATTTCATGTTTTTAAGTAATAAATTACCTTTTTTCACACAAATGAGAAAAAAAAGAGGATGAAAGTGTCAAATTATAATGCAAGAAAATTATTTATTGGGTAGAACACCTCAAAAAAGGTTAAACATGATAGGTAGGCCTAGTCTAAGTGTAAAAATCCCATCCGTCTGTGCAGTCCTTGTGTGCCCAGGTGTCAGGACTCAACCCGGACTTTTGGCCACGTGCCTTTTTGTTTATCTTCCTCTTCACGTGTCTGCCCCGCCTTCGTCTGCCCCTCCCTGTCTTCACACCTGATCCTTATTGTGTCATCGTGTCTTTTTATATTTAAGTGAGCCGTGTTGCCGAGTGCAGCGCGGAATCATTAGTTACGTTTACTCGTCATGTCTAGTCTTTGTTACGTGTCTTCATTTGTATTGCTTTTATTATCGTCTTTATGTCGTTGTCTTTATCATTTATTAAACCCCTTTCCTTTGAAGCTATCCTGCATACGGGTCTGTCTCCTTCCGCTTCCGGTTGTGACAGAATGATTCCGCCTACGAACTGAGACCCAGCAGGATAGCTTCGAGCTTTTAGATAGCTTTTTTTCTTCTTCCCCTGGACTGTTCCGGCAGTCCTTCTGAACCTTTTTTCTTTTTTCGGTGGCATCGCTCCGCACTTTTTCCGGTGAGGGACGCCGCTACACTTTCGGTTCCGTCCGAAGCGGTCGTTGCCTCACTTCCTTCGCGGAGGATGTCACCATAGCGTTTTTGCCCCTTTTTTTATTTTTTGGTGCCCTGCGGCATGGCCCCGCATTTTTTTCGGTGAAGGACGTCGCTCCACTTTCGGTTCCGTTCCGAGGAGGGCGTCGCTTCACTTCTTCCGCGGGGGGTGCTGCAGGCCCAGGGCGAAGGACTTTTCCCACCCTCCCACCCTTCATATTCTGGTTATCGGGACATGGATCTGGCAGCGGTGCGTCGGGGGTTATGTGCGGCCCTCCAGCTCGGCTGTAGACGTCACTCGGCCCTCCAGATCAGCTGTGGATGTCGCTCGGCCCTTCAGTTCGGCTATGGAAGTCGCGTGGCCCTTCTGCTCGGCTGTGGACGTCGTTCGGCCCCTCTGCTCGGCTGTGGACATCGCTCGGCCCTCGCTGGCTGTGCCTTGCTCCCCCCACCTACCTCGCCATGTGCCTTGCTCCCCCCACCGGCCTCGCCGTGTGCCTTGTTCCCCCCACCGGCCTCGCCGTGGACCTTGCTCCCCCCATCTGCCTTCGCCGTGTTCCTCGCTTCCCCCATCTGCCTTCGCCGTGTTCCTCGCTTCCCCCATCTGTCTTCGCCGTGTCCCTCGCTCCCCCATCTGCCTTCGCCGTGTTCCTTGCTCCCCATCGACCTTCGCCGTGTGCCTCACCCCCCCCTCCTGGACCTTGTCGGGGTTTGGCGCTTCGGGAGCCGCGCCTCGAGGGGGGGTACTGTCAGGACTCAACCCGGACTTTTGGCCACGTGCCTTTTTGTTTATCTTCCTCATCACGTGTCTGCCCCGCCTTCGTCTGCCCCTCCCTGTCTTCACACCTGATCCTTATTGTGTCATCATGTCTTTTTACATTTTTTATGTGAGCCGCGTGCAGCGCGGAATCATTAGTTACGTTTACCCCTCGTCATGTCTAGTCTTTGTTAAATGTCTTCATTTGTATTGCTTTTGTTATCGTCTTTATGTCGTTGCTTTATCATTTATTAAACCCCCTTCCTTTGAAGCTATCCTGCATACGGGTCTGTCTCCTTCCTCTTCCGGTTGTGACACCAGGCTTTACAGGACCAGCACTGGAGCCAGACCTCCCTTGACCTGGATAAGCTTTCCAAGCACACAATGCAGAATTCATTTTCATCATCAGATGAGTCCTGAGTTTTCTACTTCTTCGGTTTGGATTTTTTGTTGTTGCTGAAATTCATTTTTCTTTTAGCTGCAGACCTGCTTTTCTCGGCCTCCAGTTGTTTTTTCACGGGAGTATCTGTAAAGACAGCGGTTTCCCTTCTTTTTCTGCCCTTAGGCCAGCTTTTTGGTGTGGACGGATGGACACAGGTGAAAAAGTTGTGTCCATAGCAGAGGATGATGGCTCAGGCTCAGGCTTGGACACCACACATGGTGTGACAGGGGATGCTCTAAGTGGCATGGAGGATGCCACCGTTGCCACATTGGGTGATGGAGTTGTAGAGGAAGATGGAACCTCTGGTGTCACTGCTGGCATTGGGTAGTATGTGCCTAGGGATGGTGCAAAGTCACTGTCAGTGAAAATATTCCTATTAAAAGGCCAAGTTCCAGTGCATGCAAACCCTGCCTGAATATTTGCCGGTGATGCAGCACGGGGAAGGGCACTCTTCACAATGCCTGGCAGATCAGAATGGACATTGTGGCTCCTGGATGAGCTTTCATCCGGCCGTCACAACAGTTGTATACCAGCCTCTTCAGTGGCTGGTATACAGAAAGGTGGGAGTTACAGTATGGTTGTCCAGAACAGGGCGTTACAACCGTCCCAGTATCACCAACCATGTTTTCATTTCATGTGAGCTAGCTTGACTGCTAGTTTTTGACACATTTATATTTTTAGCTAACAAAATAGTGATTCTAATAATACTTGTTTGAATCCATAGACATTTGATCCTATAACAGCATCCAAAAAAGTACATCAGAAAGAAAAGTAATTTTTTTTTTTACCTCAAAAACAATCTTTTGTAGATAGCTTTGTCAGGAAGATTCAAATGTGGCTCCCTTTATGGCAAAAATGGAGGGAAACTAACTGAGCATATGCACAGTGAGTGTCATCACTCTAGGTTGTTTCTGATTGGAGGAATTCAAGGTGTTACAACCGTCCCCTGTTACAACTGTCCCTGGTCTTCCTTACAATATGGTCAAAAAGAACAAGTGTATCCAAGAAATTCATTCCAGTTTTAACTTGAAGTCTATCTTGTCGAAGCTATCAGATGATCACTGACGGAGACTTGATGGAGCTCAAAACGGTTTGTGGCAACTGTATTGCTAATGTTATAGTAATTACAGTCCTGAGCCACATTCATAAGTGGAAACATCCCCAATAATCTCATGGCTCAACCATGAATCATGGCAATATTGACAGAAGTTTCAGAGACTCTTTACACAGTATGTGGTACGTTTTCTTTTGTATTTTAAGAACAGTGTTCACTTGAGCTGAGGCTAACTCTACAATACCTTGTTATAGTGTTGTCTGAACAGGAGGTTGAATGGAAGAGAAAAAGTTAACATGGTCACTGAAATGTGCTTTCATTTAAATAGCGTCACCAGGTTATGTGTCTGTCTAAGGCTCGTTGGCTCCTTGGCCTTCTGGTCTTGAAGCAGTGAATAGAATAAATACACAGAGAATGAGGACTGGCCCCTGGCAGCATGTCAACAACATGATCCTAGGGTTGGTGTAAAGGGAATTTGGTGGTACTCTTCTTGTTGGTGGTAATCTGTGGTCACTCTCTCTAACGCCTTGGGCTTTTTGTGAAAGTCGATCTGCACTGGAACAGCAGACAACGGATTGAGCAATTTGATGACAAGGTAGTGGGAGACCAAGGACATCTATACATCTGTCAGTACCAGGTCTCAGAATGGTTTGGTTCATTTATATTTAAATCTGTTTTGTATTTAAGTGGTTAGTGGATTCTTCTTGAGCTTGAGTCTTGAGTCAACAATCCGGACCCTCAAAGATTCTGCCAATGCTGTCCTTGACCGCAAATCACTAAACTTTCAACTGCTCAGTTATCAGCAAATCAAATCAAATCAAATTTTGTTTGTCACATACACATACAGAACATACACATACAGAGTACGACATGCAGTGAAATGCTTTTTACATCTGTCCGGTATTCAAGCATAAAAAGAAATGGAATTATGGATGAAAATAAAACCAAAAGGAGGTATATGTATAAAGAGAAAAATATATGTACTGTATATACAGCATAAGGTTCGGTGGATACGGCATATGCCAAATTCTGTACATGTAAAAAAATCTAGGGTTAGATGCCAGCAAAAAAGCCTATCACTTGCTCTGTGCAACCATGACAAGAGCTCCTGTAGTTGTACCCCACAATATTTTTTGTGATTCTGCAGTTTGTTGGGTAACATTGTTTGCAGTCCTGATTGTGTTTCAGGCCTTGAAAGGATTTTCCCCAATTGAATTATATTAGCAGTAGTATATAGTAAGTATAGAGTGGATATGATTATTTTTACTTTATTAATAGCAAAGTTTTACACACATTCTCTTTTCACTGCTGCTTGTGGAAGATAAACCTGTTATAACTGGCCACGTAATTTGCTTCTTTTCATATTCTGGATCTGACTACTGGCAGACTCCGAAGTCCAAGTCTCTACCATGTATAGCTTGCTTCCATCAGTCACACTTGCATTCGCCAGCTACATTTTAACAACTGACATCATCATTTAGTGTAATAAATACCACTGGCACTGTGCAGTGGTTTGGAGGTACTGTGTGGTGGTGGAACAGTATCTTGACTTCCACTTGGGCAGGTCTGTTTCCACAGTGTATTCCATTATCATTATAGTCGAAAAGATGAATGCCTGATATGAAGGCGAACTGATGGTTGTAATAGAAGCAATCAATCCCTTTCACATTCTGGCTGAAGAACAATATAAAAGAATTATTCTGCCACCTCATAATCCCTTAACAAACATACATGAAAGATTGTAAAAGTACAACTTCGCCAACATGGTATATGATGTTTCCATAAAACTGCTGGAAACCCAAAATGGCTTCTAAAGATATTCCAAAATATGATCTTGTTGTTACTGTTTTGGTCAAAATCAAGATAGTCGATTCTTCTGTTTCAATAGTTTTAAGACTGTTGATTAGCCCTTTCTGCCTACAGTACATTTATTCATTCCACTGTTAGCAGCGGTTCCATTAATGGCATTCATTCTTACGGCAAGAAGCCATTCAAGATAAAACAATCAGCTAATCTTCTTTTTTCTCTCCAAGGTACATCTGATTTCTCCATTGTAATAAACCTCTCTTGCTGTGAGGAGGGACATGTGACCCAAACGGATCCCTTAAAGCCTGTGATTTTTAAGCAATATCTCCCAGTGCTGCAGATCATCACTGCTGAGTTGATCTTCACTACAACGGCACAATTTCAGGCGTGAGATTGCTTTTATACAAAACAGTTCTGTAAGCAAATAATTAATATTGAGGAGCTTGACATTTCAGATTCAATATAGCCGAATGTTGTTTGTTTTTGCTCCAACAATGAAAATGGCCTAAAAATGCCACAGCTGTGTTAGTGTTAGTTTTGCATATTAGTGGAGCTTGTTGAAACTCTTACACGTCTTCAGCCAGGGTTCATTCTTAGTCTGTTGTGTGAAAGGAACTCTCTTTACTTGGACGCGGATTGTTTGTTGTTTAGTCCGACTTGACACAGGCCACGACGTGGTCTAGAACCTCTCTAGAAAATTCAGTTATTGAAATATTCCCACATTCCCTGCTGGCTACTGCATGGTGTTTAGTATGCACTGCGGCCAGCTGCTCCTAATCCGCGCATTAGGAATCATTAAACTCCGTGATATCCTCTCTAATGTGTGTAGTGTGCCTCCATCCATCACAAATTCACAACATTTCACACTAGAGCTCAGGGATCGGTTCATTTAAGAGACGTCACTCTTCCTCTGCTGTGCTTTTCTTTCCTCCCAATAAGGCCTTGAACTTCTAGCCTCTTCAGAGCACTTTTGTGTTCCTGTCATTTAAATTGTACTTAGTGTAGCAATGACAAGGATAAGTGGTTTTGAAGAAGCTCTTCATGCAAAGGATTGCAGCCGACATGAATTATTATTGTTTGGGTTTTATTTTTCTATCCAAAAAAAGTTTTGGGTAAAAATATTACAAAGAATTGAAACTTGTACGTAGTCCAAGAGATTGCAATGTTATCTGAATTATAATATTAAATGTTTTATGGAACGTTCGCATTCATTTAAGCAAAGGAAGCTGAATGGTGGTGTTTCTTTGTGTAGACGTATGATTTGTACAGTATACTGTATGTGCTTTCTGAACATTTCAGATTTACTCTGCATTTATAATGCTGATATAATGTGCTCCACCCTTCTGGGAAGGCTTTCCACTAGATACTGGAGTGTGGCTGTGGGGATTTGTGTTTATTCAGCTACTGTACAACAGCATTAGTGAGATCAGGGACTGATGTTGGGTGTGGACGTCTGGGGTGTATTCATAATTCATCCCTAAGGTGTCCATGTGGTCGAGGTCAGGTCTCTGTGTAATACTCTCGGGTTCTTGGTACATCATGTCTTCATGGAGCCCAGGGGCTTTGTAGCAAACAGCATGTGTAGAAATGAACACTGTGTTTTGTTCAAATAGGTATAACTGCCATTTAAAATTACATATTCATTTCCCATATTAAAAAGAACCAGACCGAGTCGACATTTAGCATACAGTCCTTTATTGAAAATTCTTTCTCTTATATAAGTGCAGTTTGATGCAGAACGACACAACACAAATCTCCACCGAGAACAAGCAGTAGCACACACTGGGCTCCTGCATGGATGTCATATACAACCTATACAACATCCACTGCAACTGAAAACCTCAGAGATATTTAACACACAGCAATTTTTTTATTTACTTATTTATTTATTTATTTTTCAAGAAAACTACTTTTTTTTATTATTTGGAATACGTTGTAGGACACATATGTTATCCTTCTATGTCAATTAAACCCGAACTTAAAATGTCATGATATAATTAAAGATTTTTGATGTGCAGTAGCAGCTCGAACAGAATATTAGTGCAAACCATTCTTTTGACAATCCCAACTACAACAACAAAAAAAGAAACCCACCGAGGGAGGGAAAAAAATAATAATTTCTCATATTCAAGACTGTTTTGATTTGTATATGTTTCATACTATAGGTACTTTTTAAAAAAAATAATATTTTTTTTTTTATAAACACGCACACGAACGATATAATGAACATAAATTACACGACTCAAAATGCTTTCAAGGCCAGAACATGCGTCTCCATATAAAATAGTTTCTTTTAAACAACTAAATCTGGCATGCCGTTTGACACTAGTTTACACACATTCCCTTCCTATCCTATAACACGGCTAGAACACATTTTTCACCACTTAAAAAAAAAGTGGACGTGGAACATATCAAATGGGGCAACGCAAACAGAAGTGAAGAAACCCTACAGTAATGTTAAATCAAGAAATTAAAACCAAGCATAGATTAGCATTTTTAAAACTCTCATGAGAAGCCAAGATTTGTTAGATTTTGGAGGTTTAGAGAGAGAGAGAGAGAGAGAGAGAGAGAGAGAGAGAGAGAGAGAGAGAGAGAGAGAGAGAGAGAGAGAAAGAGAGAGAAAATATCTAACGCACTTCCAATGAATTAAACTAAAATTCCACTCACAAGTTACAAGTTACATATATAGATTTTTTTGGCCAGTGATTCAATAGCTGCTTTCTTTAGGGTCATATGTGAATAAACCCATCAAATGTACTTTCTTGTGGTCAGAGACGTGTCTGTTTGTTCGGGGAAGTAAGGTAGTAAACACACTCACAGGCCAAATTCAGACCTACCAACCTTTAGATGTTTTGCTTAATTTGGAGTAATAGCTCACAGCACCGTAGTCGTCCTTCTACTAAGTCAAACAAATCTTCAGTTTCACCCCAAGAAACGGAAAGATCTGGAATGATCGTCCATCATTACTGACCCTGACAGAAGACCCGTTACCTTTCTCCAAACCTCACATTAGTAAACTTCATCTCAACTCCATAATCTCGCTTGGAAACCATGCCGTCTTTTTGGTGGGCTTGATGGAAGGACTCAAGTTCTTTCACTGCAACCTTAACGCATCATGTCTACATGCACAAGTAGTAGCCTAGTGCTTCAGGTGTTGGAATACCAATCGGAAGGTTGAATCCCAGGTCCACCAACGTGACACTGCTGGGTTCCTGAGCAAGGTTTTCTCCAGCATTTCATTCAGGTCTAACATAGTAGAAACTTTACAGCATCTATATACAGGGTTTCACAGTAACCACCAACTGCTTCGGGGGAGAAATCTGCTGCCTGTCTGTTTTAGTAATGCTGTAGACACTAGAACTGTTTACATGCACATTTTTAATTAATCACTGTACACACACACACAGAGATTTTGTTGTGTACAAGTGTGTGCGCGTGTCAATGTGTAGTATATATACAGTACATCTCGTACCACAAAATCCCTGTGTGCGAGAGTATGTGTACATCACACACACACACACACAATCCATGCATAACAATGTCTACACATCATTCCTCTTGACGTTTGTCAGATCTGCAGTTTGTATTAAAAGTTACTAGCCATTAAATTCCAACTCCACTATTCCATCTCACATACTTTTTTCCCAGCAGAATTATAGGCTCCGAATTATATCTGCATTGTCCCGACGTAGTGTCCCGTGGGTAATCAGTCCCTCTGTAAAATGTCTAAAGTGTCGAACAAAACATCAAGACAACAGATCAGAAGACGTTCTTGAGCGAGCAACGCCTCTAACAGCGACCGCAGACGCCTGTATGCGCCTTGGCTGAGGATTGCACTCGCAGGCCGTCTGATGATGCAATCGCATCTTCAAACATGCTTGTGGACTTGAACTTGCCAGCAGAAATGTGCTTAAGGGTTCACTTTTTGCGATCGCACAGTCTGTGACACTTCTGGGATTTATCTTACGGGAAATAAGTCCAGTCATGAATAAGTTCAACACGACTTTGTGTCAAGCTAACTTGTAGGAAAAGTTACAGACGGGTACGGCGAGAAGTGGAAAGAGAGATGAGCACTGTTCTAGAACTGGTTTATATCAAGTGTAGAGCTGACACTTGTCTTTCACTCTATTTGTCTTCAGCGAAGCTCCTTCACTTCCACTTTATTTTCTCACCAGTATGTTTTGTTTTTTTTTCTTTCTTTCTTTCTTTCTTTCTTTCTTTCTTTCTTTCTTTCTTTCTTTCTTTCTTTCTTTCTTTCTTTCTTTCTTGTTTGTGGTCAATGGCAACAATATTGCACCAGTTTAGCCCACAAACTGCAAAAACCTGACAGCAAAGTTAATTAAAACACCCACAGATGCCTGTCAGAGAACAGAGCTATATGATAAACTTGTGGTGCATAGCAAAAGTTTTTTTCTGTTTGCATACCCTCATTTGTAATGGAGAAATAAACAGAGCAGTTACACGAGGGTCTTAAACAGCGAAAGAACAGAAGCTGTCAAACTATACTGTATAATGTCTCACATACATGCAGGATTTAAAAAGTACAACTGCTTGCTTTCTGTCAGGCTTGCGTTGGACTTTTCCTCACTTTGTTTCTATGCACTCATCTGATTGGATGTGGTTTTCTTTTTTGTTCCTCAGCGTATGAGTAAGAAAGCCCCGCCCCCTTTCTTTCTTCTCATTTCGGTTTCGAGCTTGGAAGAGTCGCCTCATCGGACATTAAACGATTCTAAAACCAGGGACTGAACGGACTGAATCGTGACTGAACTGAACGAACTGCAAGACTAACAGCCGAGTGAGAGCTGCATTCCCAAAAGTATTAACACTTCATTCCTGACACTCAGGAAGTACACCTCAGTAATGAACAAGATGACGTCAATCATTAGAGGCGAGGTCATTTTATGGTATTTACTTGTTAGGCACCAGTGTGAGATTCTGAGGGATAAAATAAAACTCTCGGTTCAGTTCAATCACCACAGTCAGTCCTATTAAGTCACAAGTACTTACTGGCATGTTAATGAATAATCCCATTAGGGGTTTGATTGTGGCGGGTCACAGGCAGCCCAGGGAACACACTTGTGACCAAGTAAGACACTGGAAGCTTCCTTTTTCCCTTCTGTTCTAATGTGTTGATTAACAGTGGCAGCCACTCCTAACATAATGGAAATTAATGCAGGTTCAGATTGAGGTTTCTGCCCTTCAAAACAAACACACACACACACACACACACACACACACACACACACACACACACACACACACACACACACACACACACACACACCACCTACTTGATATTAGCCATACAGTGTTTAGCTGTCATTTGTATTTAGATATCTATGCAATCTTGGCATGATAAATAAAAGGAAACTGGGGAGGCGAACAAAGAAATAAGGCAGATCAGGAGAAAAGAACGAGGCAGAGAGACAGACGTTGTGACACTGTGAAGAACAGAGACAGACACATGAGTGGGGAGGGGAACAGAATAAAGCACCCAGGCAGGTACTGAACGCTGAGCCAGGCGTGACAGAAAATAAGAAAAATAACCGGAGGAGGTAAAGGACTTGGATAAGCCACTGGAAAAAGAAAGAACACACAGAGAAATGATAAGAAGAGGTCTCTCTCCTCCTTTCTCTCTCTCTCTCTCTCTCTCTCTCTCTCTCTCTCTCTCTCTCTCTTATATTTAAAATATAAGTCACAACTGAAATGAAAAACCACTCAGTATTATACAGTACATATTAAACATTACCATATCTGCAACATGCTGGACTTTGCCTCCTCCTTGTGCTATCGTTAATCTTCATTCATTTATCCTTCTCTCATCAGTGCTACACAGATATGTTCTACAGTCGACCATCGACAAGTGTAGCGAGTGAAACCGTATCCCAAATGAGGCTAGAAAATCAGTACTAAACACAAGGCCGGAAAAGAAAAGAGGAGCAGTGAAGGATAAAATGAACAGGAACTGTACGACCCACTGGAATGTACAAGAGTCAGCCAGTCTGTGTGGGTCATACCAAGCGAGCGGTAAAGGATGGGAGCTCCGTTAGTCATACGGGCCCCTCGGTGATGCCCTCCAGAGGCAGGCTCGTGGCATTGTCCGTGGCTTGAGGTACGTCCTGGGAGACTGGCGCATGTCGGGCGGTGCTCAGGGCCAGGCTGGCATAAGGCAGGTGGCAGTCTGTGTGGAGAAACGGTAGGTAGTGCTGCCGGTAGCAGATGTAGGCGAACAACAGGCCAATTACACCGCCGACAAAGGCGTCTGTCAGGAGAAGAACGTGTAAAAAAAAGTAAATTGGTGAACGTTTTCCATTAGTGATTATACGTTCATACCATGTTCCAAATGTCAGCGGTTTGAGTAACAGTCATTGATTACAATTAAAGCCGGAATAATGAGAACACAAACAGGTAACGAGTTAAAATCATTCATTCACATACAATTGTACGCTGAACACATGCATGTTTTCACATGTTGCAACAAAAACCCTGATTTACATAATTCAGCACTCAAAAGCCTTGTGAAAATATATTTAGTCTGCATTTTCCTTCATTTTTAAGTAGCTCGGTTTCTGCTGAATACAGTGGATGAGACTTTTGGCATTAATATGCTGTAAGACATAAAGCAGGGCATGTTGAAACATCTCCAGGGTCCAAAAAAAAAACACAGCAGACTCCCTAGGGTTAACGTTCGTCTGCAACTGTGGACTTTCCGTTTGTGGTCTTGGATTGTGATCTTGTGTATGATTGTGTTTGGCCTCGTCTCGACTCTGTGCCGTGCCTAACCCTCTGATTTCTGTCTGCTGAGTTTCATCCACTGCCTCTGTGTTACAGCCTCTGACTCATTTGTTGGGATCCTGTGTCATTTGTTTGTTTTATCATCAAGCTGAATTATTTTATATATATATATATATATAGTATTAAGTAAGTTAGCCTCCACCATATTATTTTATTTTATTGCATTACTACTAGCTTTGCCTGTGAATCAGAGTTTTGACTTGCACTGAATAAATAAGCATACATAATAAGAATAATTGCTCTTTCCTTAAAAGACCTTGAGGTTTTGCCTGGAAATAAGTTGCATGCTGTTATCAGAATAACACCTCCTCCTCCTTTCTAGGAAGCTGTTTTATATTCTGAGAAGTCCAGGGTTGATGTTAGCCTTAAAAGCTCTGTATGAGAGCACAGTGTAATTAGCATTGCAGCTTATTCACAACAAGGTTTTTCCCTGAACAACCAAATCTAAAAATGACTGGGTCTTCTGTTGTAGGGGAACAAAACCTACCTCAGAGTGGAGGGGAGTGATGCTGTCGCCACCCTGAAGTGGATTCTTTTCCTTTAAGCTAATTCTAATCCGTACGTAATGAAATACATTGCATTTGAACTATTTATAGGAACATTTATAAGACGAGTTAGTTCCTGTTATCACTCCATATAGCAGCTTGTTATCTTATGATCTCGTGTTTATATATCTAATAATAACCTTGAATTTTTTATTCTGTTAATTCTTTTTCTTTTATTATTCGTTATTTCTTTTATCATCCCTTATGTCTACCTTCTGCTCTATGTTTATGTTCTGTAAAGCTGCTTTGAGACAATGCCTATTGTAAAAAGCGCTATACAAATAAACTTGAATTGAATTATGATCTAAAGACATTTTTACTATGTCAAATATTCTCTACAGGCAGGACAATTTTCATTTTATGCATTTTTATTTTTGGTGGGAAAAAAGGCACATTTATATATAATAAAAATAGAAACGTGATTAATCATTTTATATTTAGTTAACTGCAGTCGAATTTAAGATTTTTTTCTTAATAAACAAGTGTAACCAATTAAACAAGTCCTCATATGTGATGTAGCAAACACACTATTTTTGTTCTCCTGTGTTCTCCAAAAGATGAGCAAATCTAAAAAAAAAAAATTTGTCTGTTTTGACATTTAGATTCATGCTGGATTTGAATTTGGGACATTTTCAAAAATGTCTATTAACTGATTCAGCTCAAAGGTTTCATTTGAAGTGAGTGAAACATAAAACCCTGAGGATCTTTCTGTAGCCTTATACCTAAGACTTATATATACATCTCTGTAAAGAAAACCTCACCATCTCGAAGTTGTGTGTATATGTGTGTATATGTATGTGTATGACTCTCTTCTGTCTGTGTGTAAAACAGATACCATTATTAGCCTTAGGTTATGTACAATTCCCCCTGCATGAGCTGCTACTATAGAACTGAGACCCTATTATACCTGGGATTATGTTTATCATTGATGTTAAAACTCATCATCTATCTTAAAGCTAAATCAAAGCTTTCTGACCAATCAAATTTGAGAACGGTCAAATCAAGTTTTCAGTGTTAACTTTCGCAACCTAACAAGATGTGAAGAAGTTGCAGTGACCAATATTTAAATTTTTAATTCAAGATGTCCCTATTTTCTTCCCAACCATGTCTTGGCTGTCTGCTATACAATGGCAGCTGCCAACTGGGAGGGTCGCTATCCCTCCTACACAGAGACGCCACAGCGGTTTGGTGCCACTGGGTGAGACTCAGATGCAGAATCGTTAACCCTTCAGGATGAAATGAGTTGTGAAAATGTCTTTGTAGCTTCGCTGTTTCATAGCTCTCAAATGCTGTTTTATTTGCCTGTAAAACTGGGAACGTTAGACTAGCAGCTTACTTATAAGTGTGATAAGAGGTAAAAGAAATGTTCTGGCTATATAATCTTGGGGTTACTAGGACCTGACACTTCAGTTGCTCGCCAGGCAGAGATGTACTGCTCACTTTCACTGGCACTGAAAACTCACTGAAAACATCTCTTCTCGTCTTAACCGGGAACTTATTCAACACCTCTTCAGTCAATGTCAGTCTCACTAATAGTTAAGAATCATCTCCACAGAGCTCAAAACAATCTTTTACCTGACTGAACACAGAAGCAGCCCTCTAGTCTAAATGGGCAATGAACTGTGCTGGATCTGATCCGACTCAAGGGATAGCAAAAGGACATAAACAATATCATGCTCTTGTCAGTTCCTGTGAGGTATCGGGAGAATTATCAGGAGACTGAAGTCATATGTAAAGGTTTAAACTCGTTTAAATGTAAGACAAACATGTATGCTCATTCTTTTCAGGTAGAAGGAATCACGCTAATGAATAAAAGTTTAAGCACTGATTCATTTAATATTTATTTAACATGCTCAGCATACGCGCTGGTTAATCGCACTCTGAACACACTGGATTTTGTGTGAGTGGACCATTCATCAACAAACAGCTGTCTCTTTATAAGCACTGATTTTGTTTGAGCAACAAGTTCTCTATATAAAAACATCCGAAGGCTCGACGTGCGATGAAGCTGCTTAGATTCTTAGATTCTCCGTCTGCAGACTGTGTTGAACCTTCTGTCGAAAGAGCAACGTGAATAAAAATAGCCCAAAAAAAAATAAATAAATCAATCCCTGCCAAAGCATTTGGAAGGTGAACACCAGTTAAGGTCTCAAACTGCTGAAGAGCATCTCTCACGGTTAACACTTCATCTGCAGTGCATGGCATGTTTCCTTCTATCCATGTTGTGCTGATACACTGGCTGTGCAGGATTAGGAACAGGGGGAAAAACTCTTAAGCATCAAATCCTTGTATACGGTTAACTGGAAGTCACATAGATGAACAAAGCTTTCTGTTGTAAGCTTTTATTTTTATTTATTTTTTTTTTTTACTAGTGTAATTCATGACCGTGCAGATGTCGCCTACTGTATAAAGCTATGTAGGAAATATGGCTCCATAATAATAATAAAATAAAAAAAAATTTGCAGAAACAAAAAAAATAAATAAATAAGGGAGCCAAACTACTAAATGCAGTTTTATTATTTTAAGTATTTGCTTCTCTCATGACATACCGCAGACAAAACTTTCTCCTCCAGCAGATGACCTTGTAGCAGAAGCTCTTAAGAAGAATGAAAGAACGAATGCTTGAATTCTTCAGTGCTATGCCCCCGTAATACCCTCATTTTTTATATATATTTTATAGTTTGTTTTAAACACAATGTGTTTGAAACGAATACAGATATTCATGGTTTCCAAGGCTTTCCACAGTTTTTTATTCTTTGAGCTCTCGTAACAATCCTCGAACAAAAGGACGACTTCAGAAGAGCTTGTTCATTAATCGTGTTCGTTCCTGTGCATGCGTTTGCAGCATCCTTAGTAACTGCCTGGTCAGGGCTGCCGTGGTGTTACTGCCTTTGTTTATGTTTAGGAATTGAATCATTTGTTAGAAAATAATCACAGGCAGGTAATTATGACCAATTATAAACTTGGGTGATGTAGCTGAGATTGAGAAATTGTCAAAGCCAGAATTTACAAGATTTCAGTATTTCCACCTCTGGTGGTTTTCACCTGGGGGTTTGTCAGTAGTAGTGTCCACATCCATCAGTATTCGGTTTTGGCTTCAGCGTTTATTAGAAACTAATACGGATGTGATCTGTGTGTCTGTAGAGTGTACTCTTGGACAGATGGCATGATTGGGCTCAGGGTCTCGCTTACCTTGCCAGTGATGTTTGTAGTCACAGGTGCGGGACAGAGCGATCATCATTGCACTGTAGAGGGGCAGGATCATGGCACACAGGCGCCAGCTGCGTCCACGGCCGCTCTCGGTGAAACAATGCAGCTTCCCCGCCAAGTAAAAGGAGGTGAATCCCAGGCCAGAGAAAGCGACTGTGAAAAGGGGGAAAGTGGGAATAAAAGAGGATAAAGGATTAACAGAGAGAAAATCAAGTGGAAAAGAAACAGCAGGACAGAAACCCAGGAGATTAACATTTTAGTTTCAGCCCATAGTCCTTCTCCTTTTAGTCTCTTATCTAAATGTTTCTGCTTCTGCAACAATTAAACAGGCTTTGAAATATGAGCAGTATTCCACTACCCACGTCAAAGACCTCGAATCAAAGCTACACTTAACACTGAAACAACAAAACCATGAAAAATACAATCACTGAAAGCTCTTCACTTTCACTCGCATACCTTTTGCTGTACGCCTGAGAAGGGGGGGGGGGGGGGGCGTTTGGGGGCAGCGCTTAGATTTCCCAAGATTGTAACTCATGTTCTTTCACAGCATATTGCAAGAAGGAAAAGAGTTCTCATTCCCAGATGCAAAGCTTTTAAAATAAGACTTTCTTTCCTAGGTAGACTAATAAAAGGTAGATTTGTCAAGCATCACAAAAAAAAAACAACAACTATGAATTGTAAAGCATCTCATATACAGTACATACCGGATTATAGATTAGAAATCTAGTCACAAACAAAAAGTGTTTGAGGTTTCAGGTTGTCTGCTGTGGATGACACAATGGTTTCTAACTGTAACCGTGCCTTGAATCCGTCGCTCTGTCATGCAATATACTTGAGTTTCATCTAACATGATTGGTTAGATTACACATCGTCGTTCTTCCCAACACCACACTCATCATCGCACATGCTATCATAGTGCATAGTCAAACTGAGAAGCCAATTTCAAGCTGTATTGGTTACAAACATAGACATTATGCCTACTGACATGAAAATATAGATCAGAGACAGAAACAGTATGTGTGTATTATTTGGAAAAAAATGCAGATGTGTGCAGGTGTTTGTGCAGAATCAGGTTGAGGTAGTGGGCATATTCAGATAAGTCCAAGCTCTGATCCTTTGTGTTGTCCTTGTTAAAGATCTGAATTGCCGGCAGAAGGAAACTCCTCCTCATTCTCTCTGCTTTTGGATTTAGTGACTAAGTGAAAGCACTTCCCTGCCTGCAGAAGAGATAAGAGATTGTTTTGGTCCCATCATGGTTGAGGTCCTTCACTATCTTCCTGGCATTGGTCCAGCTGTGCTTGCTGTAGATAGACTGCAGGTTAGGGAGCTCAGTACAGACCCTTTGGAGACCCCAACTATCTGCTTGGTGATGTGAAGCTTCCTGTCAGGATGCTCTCAGTAGTGCAGGTGGAAAAGTTCTTTAGCATCTGAGTCAGAAGGTTCAAGTCCTTCAATTGACTAAGGTGGTAAGACTCTGGCTTCACTCAGGACCTGTTATGGTCGTGCCACACAAACTTAACTTCTTAACGTTAACACCTTCTTAGCGTTATAGAAGTTTAGTTAATGGTTCTATTATATTTTATATTTCACCATTAATAATTTTCCAGTCTGAAGTAATATCTCCATTCATGTTGCCATTCTTTAATAGTACTGGAGTATAGATGGAGTGGAGCTGAGGAAAAAGTATGGCAAAAACTGTACTTTCCTAAACTGTTGAAAAGTGTTTGTCATCCTATTAACCTTAGTTCGTATTAAACTGATGTTTTATCAAAAAAGATTCAGTATTTGTTTTTTCATATGGAGTGAGGATGCCAGTCAGACCATTCCGTAAGAGCCACTTCAGAATATTGAATATAGCCACATTATTGTCATGTCTTTTCTCCTTTCAGTGTGCGCTACGCTTATTGGCATGCGCTGCACGGCTTCAGCACAGATAACACCACTTCCTCCTTTTTTGGCCCTTGGCCCATAAATGCCTTATTGCCCTGTTGTGCATTGATTGTTCTTATCAGCTCTATATTGGTTTCTCTTCAGTTTGCCTGTTTATATCTTCAAGTGTCCCAGTTTCTGCATGAGGTCTTGTCTAATTATTCCTAGTTTCCTTGATTAGTTAGAACTCCTAGTTAGAAATCCTGATTTTTGACTTGTGCTTGTTTTTCCGCTTCTTGATTATGGATTCTTCCTGCGTTGTGTTGCCAGCCGGTGTTCTAACCCATGCTATGAGCTTTGACAATGATCTCTGGACTTCCTTCTATGAAAGGAAATCTTTTCTCACACAATTACATCTTGCCTCTTCACCAAACCGGCGTGTTAGTGATTGTAGCTGCATGGCTGTTTATTAGCATATAATCATTAGCAATGCTAGTAAGGCAGATTTTTTTTTTTTGCAAGGAGGGGGAAAAAAATCATCAGCAGAGCTTGGCTATGGAAAAATATATATTTTCATTCCAAATGTGTGAGACTGTAAGGCTGAGAGGTGGATTTAATGGCCATAGCTTTTTATTTAACGACGTGCGCATATATAGATCTAAATCACGAAAAAAGATCAGGATGAAAGAACTCTTTAGTCATGCTTCTTATACCAGCTTCTTAAATTAGATTTCAGCACAGAAGTGAGGAACATTTTCCTCTTAATTATGCAGTAGTGGAAAGAAGACAAACCATACGGACTTCAAAAGCTAAAAAAAGCTGTAATAGTAATTCACTGGAGTAAACATGAAAGCTGTGATCAAGACTTATGGCTTGTGCCTGAGTAAATAAATCATCTGAACAATTACGTGAACAAATCCTATATAAATGATTGATATATAAATGTGTAAAATTGGCTCAGCTACAGAAAGAATAATGTTAGCTGGATATTTAATTTGCCTAACATTAAAACTAGGTTTCGGTAGCTGGCTAGGTTTGTTAGCTAGTGAGCTCATGTTAAGTCAAAGTTGTTGTCCTTTACGCTTTATTCTAAGTGTCACCCACAAGTGATCGCTGGTGAACATCAAAGTGGCATTCAATACAGCAGGGCTGTCAAGTGTCACGCACTGAGCGTGACAGTCCCGCATTTGGGTCTTTTGTCCCGCAGAAAAACCTTTTGACTATTTATCATATATTTATGCCGCAGCACCCAAAATGTATCTGTCCGCACCGCTGTCTCTATGGAATCGGGCAGGAATCAAGCGCGATTCAAGTTCTTATTCAAGACACTTATCAGCCAATCAAAAAAAGAGGCTACACAATAGCCAATCAGGAAATAGCATTATCTGGGTAAGATTTAACGCAACAACCAATGGAAAATGGTCATTTCGATGGTCGGTTGAACAAAACCTCAACACGAAACAGTGGTGTTTGGCGCCAGGGGATGGGGGGGGGGGTGATGGGGGGTTGGAAATGTCACTCTTGCCTATCTTTAAAACTTGAGAGCCCTGATAAGTTTACATACTGTAAAAACATCTGGCCAAGCTATTCTGGCTAATGGCTAACCCAGGCTGAATGCTAAGCTGTGAAACGATCAAACTCGCATACTTTCTTAGTAAGATGCCTGATTTGCAAAAGCTAACCCTACTATTCTTTACTCTGGAAAACCATTTAATTTGAGTTAAACGTAAGTCATAGTATTTTATAATAGTAATAGTAATAATAATATAATAGTAATTTACGATAGAATTATTTTGAACAAACGACCCATTACAGTGAACTAGGTACTTAAGCACTGTAACGAGTTTGATATTTTCCTCATTAAATGTGACGTGTAAACATTATGATAAAACAAAATAATGGACTAGAATTCTTTCTGTCCACTGCTGAGTGCTTTTACTCGCTGAGGTAATTGAGCTATCCAGGCCACTCCATTAGACCGGAGAGGCTCTGGTTATTCACAGATATCCACAAGAACCAAAGTAGGACAAGCATAATTATACTTCATACATATTTATAGCAATTTAAGAAATCCTTCGGAACATAAACAGCGGGTTAATGAGAGCACTGGGTCATTAAACAGAAATGTGACTTGCTCAGCCAGTCTCTCATGTAGCAAGGTTACAGTAGAGGATTTAGGCACAGGAAACTGGGTCTTCTATATGATACAGCAGCTTTTTAATCTGTGCAGTTTTCTGGAAGAGGAAGACAGGACAAAAGAGATTAGAAGTGCAGTTGTAAGCATTTTCAAACAAGTTATGTATCTTGTTTGTAATCTTTTTAGATTCATCGTATTGATTCTGACCCAACAACCAAAACTAATCATCTTCCGAATATAAATGAGATTCCTGACTCTATAAAAACATGCTCGGATTGAAACTATGACGTGCCACAGGAAATTGTGATTTGAGCACGAGATTTTGAGCTTTGTGCCTGATGCCAAGGATGTGGCAGCTATTTGAAAAGGCAGCAGGACAAAAAAGTGTACACAACACAGCCCTGATAAACAAACACACAACAAACTCAAAGCCCTGGTTTCTTTTAAAAAAAATCTGATAGTAGTGAACTTTATATATGCAAAGTTGGTCCACTGGCTACAAGAGATACTGTATAAAAAGTCTACACACCCCTGTTAAAACTGGCAGGTTTTTAATGTACACTTAATGATAAATCACCTAAAAGTTAAATTACACTGTATAAAAATGCAGTCAAAAACAAACATTTTCAGGAATATATATATATATATATATAAATATACGTATGTATATGTGTATATATATATATATATATATATATATATATATATATATATATATATATATATATATATATATATATATACAGCTTTATAATTAGTGTTTTCAGAATGAACAGTGAATCAAATGTAATGTTAAGAATGGTGTTGGTTTTATTTAACACCGCTAAAGAACCTATTGTCCCAGTTTACGTTTATTACATTTGGCAGACGCCCATATCCACTTACATTTAGCTCAGTGATACAACTGAGCAGTTGACGGTTAAGGGCCTTGCGCAAGAGCCCAACAGTGTTGATGGGATTTGAACTCACAACCTTTTAATCAGTAGGCCAACATCTTTACTGCATGAAAAATGGTAAGCTCGGCGGTTATCTTCATACAGTTGTTAATGGAATAATTCTTATAATAAAGATCAGCTGCAGCTGTAGGATTTTCTTCTTCATCTTCACGGTTTCGTCCTACTGCCTAATTCATGAGCCGGAAGAGCTCACGTGGTAAAAATCAGAAGAGGGGTATAAAAAAATGTATAAAATATAAGATGTACCATAAAAAACCCCAAAGGCCAACTGTAACAAACCGAGAAATTGGGGCAACGTCGTAAAAAAAATAACTACAGGACGTCCCTCTAAAATGTATAAAAGGATAAAACAAAAAAAAATCCCATACAGGCTAAAAGACCTACATCAATATTAAAGGAGCTGCAGGAAGATCTGATGAGTACTGATTACTCTCTGCATGTGATAATCTCTCATATGGTTCGTCTGGGATATGAGGTAGGGCAGCAAGACAAGTTTTTCGTCACAGAAACACAAAAGTTCAGTTAAATTACACACAAATCACAAGGCAAAATATGTTACGGACTGATAGGAGCAAACAAAAAGGTATGTTTGGACCAAAAGCACACCGTGCCCACTGTGCAGCATGGTGGTGGTAGCATCATGCTTTAAGGCTGCCTTTCTTCAGTCAGAACTGAGGTTTTTGTCAAGGTGAAGGGAATCATGAATAATTAAACACCAGTCAATTTTAGTGCAGAACCTTTAGGTGTCTGCTTGATGGAAATCAGCTTTACCTTTCGGCACGACAAAGACCCATGCATCCAAATCAATAAAGGAATGGCTTAACCAGAAGATAAGTATTTGAATGACCTAGCAAGAGACAAGCAACCAAAATCTAACTAAGTCTGTGGAGTGACCTGAAGCAGACTGTGCACAGGAGATGCCCTGACAAGTTACGAATGTTTTTACAAGTGTATTGCCAAGTCAAGATGTGCATGCTGATTTACCCCTAACCAAAAAAGACAAAAAGTCATGTAAAACGAATAGAGCATGACAAAAAAAACAACCTAAAAGGGTGTGTGTGTGTGTGTGTGTGTGTGTGTGTGTGTGTGTGTGTGTGTGTGTGTGTGTGTGTGTGTGTGTGTATACAAGTGAAGCATGGGAAAGTCTGCTTCCCAACCACAATTGATACCCATACAGATCTTTATATATAAACACTCAAACTACTTCTCTAATAGGACTAATATGCTAGTAGATAGTAGATAGCTAGCTAGCTACCTTATATGGTTGAAGAACAATTGCTCAAAAAATGTTTAAAAGAAGGAAAAAGCAAAGCGCATTACCGAACCATTAGCTATGTTATTTTACACTGTACTGTATTATTATATCCTGCTTATTGTTGCATCAGTCATGACTCAGGTTTATGAGGTTAGTTTATGGGTTTGTTTGTGATTGGCTCGGAGCATTACTGTCCCAATCCAGAGATGAAGCAATGTGATTATCTGAGCTTCTTTACAAAGAAATCATAAAAATACAATTTGTGTCACCATTATGATCCTTTTGGTAGCCCGACTCATGAGCAGAAACATATTAAAGTTTGATCACTGAAAAATGGCCTTGCTCACAGCAGCATCAGTGCAAAAAGACTTGATGAATTTATTAAACACTCGTATTAAAACTTTTTTAATATATATTGCAAAATCAGTAATAAATAGTGTATGTAGTTGGAAAAAGTTCTTCACTTTTACAGAAATGTTTTACAATTTGTTTTAAAAACCTTTATAATATGCTGTCACCATCAAGCTGAGCAAAAAATAAATAAATTATATACATACATACATACATACATACATACATACATACATACATACATACATACATACAGTACATACATACATACATACATACATACCTACAGTACATACATACATACATACATACATACATACAGTACATACATACATACATAAATACATACATACATACATACATACAGTACATACATACATACATACCTACAGTACATACATACATACATACATACATACATACATACATACATACATACAGTACATACATACATACATACATAAATACATACATACATACATACATACATACATACATACATACAATACATACATACCTACAGTACATACATACATAAATACATACATACATACATACATACATACATACATACATACATACATACATACAGTACATACATACATACATACATACATACATACATACATACATACATACATACAGTACATACATACATACATACCTACAGTACATACATACATACATACATACATACATACAGTACATACATACATACATACAGTACATACATACCTACATACATATAGTACATACAGTACATACATACATACATACATGCATACATACATACATACATACATACATACATACATACATACATACAATACAATACATACATACATACATACATACAGTACATACATACATACATACATACCTACAGTACATACATACATACATACATACATACATACATACATACAGTACATACATACATACAGTACATACATACATACATACATACATACAGTACATACATACATACATACATACATACATACATACATACATACAGTACATACATACATACATACAGTACATACATACATACATACATACATACATACATACATACATACAGTACATACATACATACATACATACAGTACATACATACATACATACAGTACATACATACATACATACATACATACATACATACATACATACATACATACAGTACATACATACATACATACATACATACATACATACATACATACATACATACCTACAGTACATACATACATACATACAGTACATACATACATACATACATACATACATACATACATACATACATACATACATACATACATACATACATACATACATACATACAGTACATACATACATACATACATACATACATACATACATACATACATACATACATACATACATACATACATACATACATACATACATACATACATACATACATACATACATACATACATACATACATACATACATACATACATACATACATACATACATACATACATACATACATACATACATACATACATACATACATACATACATACATACATACATACATACATACATACATACATACATACATACATACATACATACATACATACATACATACATACATACATACATACAGTACATACATACATACATACATACATACATACATACATACATACATACATACATACAGTACATACATACATACATACATACATACAGTACATACATACAGTACATACATACATACATACATACATACATACATACATACATACATACATACAGTACATACAGTACATACATACATACAGTACATACATACAGTACATACATACAGTACATACATACATACATACATACAGTACATACATACATACAGTACGTACATACATACAGTACATACATACAGTACATACATACATACAGTACATACATACATACATACATACATACATACATACATACATACATACAGTACATACATACAGGACATACATACATACATACATACATACATACATACATACATACATACAATACATACATACATACATACATACAGTACATACAATACATACATACATACATACATACAGTACATACATACATACATACATACATACAATACATACATACATACAGTACATACATACAGTACATACATACATACATACAGTACATACATACATACATACATACATACATACAGTACGTACATACATACAGTACATACATACAGTACATACATACATACATACATACATACATACATACAGTACATACATACAGGACATACATACATACATACATACATACATACATACATACATACATACAGTACATACATACATACAGTACATACATACAGGACATACATACATACATACATACAATACATACATACATACAGTACATACATACAGTACATACATACATACATACAGTACATACATACAGTACATACATACATACATACATACATACATACAGTACATACAGGACATACATACAGTACATACATACATACATACATACATAAATACATACAGAAAGTACATACATACATACAGTACATACATACAGGACATACATACATACATACATACATACAGTACATACATACAGTACATACATACATACATACATACATACAGTACATACATACATACAGTACATACATACAGGACATACATACATACATACATACATACATACATACAATACATACATACATACAGTACATACACACAGTACATACATACAGTACATACATACAGTACATACATACATACATACATACATACATACAGTACATACAGGACATACATACATACAGTACATACATACATACATAAATACATACAGAAAGTACATACATACATACAGTACATACATACAGGACATACATACATACATACATACATACAATACATACATACATACAGTACATACATACAGTACATACATACAGTACATACATACATACATACATACATACATACATACATACAGGACATACATACATACATACATACATACATACATACATACATACAGTACATACAGGACATACATACATACATACATACATACATACATACATACATACATACATACAGATTCACAAGATATGTACATTCATGTAAATTAAAAAACTTTCATACATATATGAAATATTATATAATGAATATAATACCACTCTTCTTTAATATCTCTAATAATCAGTATAATAAAGATATTTGTATATTTTAGTAATCAAAAGTTTAGAGCTTTGGGTCTTTGATTTGAGAGGTCATTTAGTGTGGCTTGGGGAGAAAAATGAATGTGATACCTTTTTTGTTGTTGGTGTTAGGTTTTCTGTACACTTTATGGCCAAAAGTTTGCGCACACCTGACCCGGAAAGGTTTTCCACTAGATACTGGAGTGTGGCTGTAGGGATTTGTGCTCATTCAGCTACAAGAGCATTAGTGAGATCAGAAGTTAACTGACGTGTTGGTGTTGTAGCTTAGGTGTTAAGGTGTTGGAATAGTGATTAGAAGGTTGTGACTTCAAATCCCAGGTCCACCAGACTGCCGCTGCTGGGTCTCTGAGCAAGGCTCTTAACCCTTAAGTCATATAAACTGACATTTAAAAAAAAGTCCTCTTTTTCCAGTAAAGGAAAACTGTATACTGTAGCTACAAAGTTTCTATATTATTGTGTGCTTCTAACATTGATGAACAGTTTGGTGAAGAACCACATATGGCTGTGATTAGCTGGTGTCCACAAGCTCTTGGCCATACAGTGCATCAAGGATAATAAATACACTTACTAGGTTTTTGTACAGATGTGCAGAAATATGATTGGACCCTTTAATTAAACAGAAGCGGTATTGCAATAAAACTTACTTTCTTTCAACGATTAACTTGTTAAGATCTACGGGGAACATTGCAAAAGCTAATACCCTTGCGCTGATCTTGTACAGATTGAAATCGACTCCGACAAAACTCAAATCCGCCTCATATATCTACTGCTCTGATATAGTAACTAATTAAGTTCATCCCGGCGCTGCAAAGACACTTCTACTTAGTGGAACACTGCAGAGATCGGTGAGTATCATGAATAGAACTTTTTGCAGTTTATTTAAAACTACGTTTACTTAAAACTAAGGTGCATTAAATGAAATTTGCAGCCTCCACTGTTCTCTATAACACATGCACTCATCACACTGTCGGTTACAGTGACGTTTCCTCATGTAATACAACTTCCACTAGTCATTAAATGAAAGAAATATTTTAAATAGATATCTGTATTAAGCTAAGTCTTGATCCGATGTTTCGGTCATTTTTTATCCGTATAGAACTTTTAGCTAAAGGCAATGGAAGGTTTTGCGTAAATGTTTTCTTAGGACAAACCTAAAGATTTCCACCGTTATGAAAAATTTGTTGTTTTATTCTCACTGATTTATCTCATACCATGTGATTATGTTGATGGACAACAACCAGCCATTTAGTGAATCCCAGAAAAATCCATAAAATCTAAGACTCACAGAGAGCCGAAAGCAGGAACTGTAGACAAAATGGCAAAGGAAAATGTATGAGCCAGAGACAGAAGTAGAAAGGAAATACTACTCTAGAAGATACGAGGAACCAGACTGTGCTCATTAGAGTACTATTAGAGACATTTTCTCCCCATGTCCTTGGGTTTCCTACAGGCTCTCTGATTTCCTCCCACCTCCCAAAAACATGCCATTAGGTGTACTACTGTAGCTAAACATCCTCTAGGTGTGAATGAGTGTGTGCCTCAGGTCCTATACTGGGTGTATTTCTACTGTAGCTCACACCAACTGATTCTATCTACTTATCAGAATCAAACTGTTAGCTTTAATGATGAATGAATGAACTCTCCAGTGAAAGAACGTCATTAAGAAAAATAAGCTCTACACATCTACTGTACATAACCTCTTTGCTACCAGTATAAAGAAGATCTAGTCTCGACAACTGCCTCCTGTCTTTTCCATTGTTACACAAATCAACAAATCAAAATGCAACAAATCTCTAAACTACTTATAATTCTGTCCTCAGGTGATTAAACCACAACGCTCCTAATCAAAAGAGAAAAAAAAAAACAGAATCTAAAAATTACGGCTCAATCCACTCGTTTAAACACACTTTCACTTTTGACGAAAGTCATTAACATGTACAAGGTTCATTCATATTCATACAGAGATTCAGATTGATGCACACGCTGCACGCTAAATTACATCCATGCATTTTGGTTATGCATGCCCTCTTGACATTTGTACTGAGAAATCAACTAAGTGCTGCTACTCGATGCTGTTTCCCGGCTGCAGCGTTTCATTATCAGGTCCGTGTGTTATTGGTGCTTAGAATTCTGAAAGACACGCCGAGATATTCTCAATGCTCTAGTCTGGCTATTTAAAAGGAAACTAATTTATGTCAAATGTAAATCCTGGGATCTACTTAACACACCACAATGTTTTTGCCACATGACCATATACCATGCTAATTAACACACACACACACACACACACACACACACACTGTACTGTGGCAGGAAGGGGCGGGGCTTGCGCTGTGTCTCTGCAGTGAGAGGGAGGTGTTTTTTTTTCCTCCTGTGCCTAATTAATGAAATGAGCTAAGTGTGTAAAAGGCGAGAACAACACAAAAGCTGCTACGTTTATTTTGAAGATCGTTGAGTTATCGTTCGTGTATTGTGCAAATAAAAACACACATGAGCGACGTCCATCAAGACAGGTACATTCATAAAACTAATGCCTAGTTGATCTATAATAGATTAAAGGTTAGCACTGTAGATATTCCATCTACACACTTTTGCCAGGTCTACATTACTCCATATCTTCTTTCTGTTTAGTGCCATGTTTTTTATCCCATCCTAATAGACATGAATGCAGTATTTGTGTATTTTCCCGGGGGGCATGGTGGCTTAGTGGTTAACACGTTTGCCTCACACCTCCAGGGTTGGGGGTTCGATTCCCACCTCCGCCTTGTGTGTGCGGAGTATGCATTTTCTCCCCGTGTCTCGGGGGGTTTCCTCCGGGTACTCCAGTTTCCTCCCCCGGTCCAAAGACGTGCATGGTAGATTGATTGACATCTCTGGAAATTTGTCTGTAGTGTGTGATTGTGTGAGTGAATGAGAGTGTGTGTGTGCCCTGCGATGGGTTGGCACTCCGTCCCGGGTGTATCATCCTGTCTTGATGCCCGATGACACCCGAGATAGGCACAGGCTCCCCGTGACCCGAGGTAGTTCGGATAAGCGGTAGAGAGAGAGAGAGAGAGGGAGAGAATTTTCCCCCTGTCTACTGTATATACCTGAGCTAAATCCCACTCCATTCGGTCACATGATCAACCTGGTTCCTTAGTTAAAAGGTACAACTTTGCTTATTTCTAGGAATTCAAAGGAACAAAATTTTTTTCGTAGAAGATTTTTCCTGTCATCGACTGTTCATATTATAATGTCTTGCGGTATTGCGATGATAAATGGTAAACACTGATACGAATACTGATGTGTTCATTAATTCTGCATCTCTAACTTCTTAATGGCATAGTTTAGGACACTGGAGTGGCTTCTTAGGTGCTGAAATAAAGATTTCTCACTGTCAATATCACAAAAAAAAAGCTAGAATATCACATAAGCATATAAATAACTTTCCACTCCATCCCAGGCTTGGTAGGAGAATACAGTTAGTCACAAATCATTGAAAGTTTTGGGTCTCATTTGGGAAGAAGCGCTTATCTGTTCGACCCACCGCCACGAAAGATTTGAAGGTTAAAAAGTTTCGACAGGCTGCGAATGCATTTAGTTAGAATTGCTGATGTCTGTGTTAATAATATACAGGCAATTTTCACTTCGCAAAGCCCACCTGGTGCTTACACATACAGCTCCCAGGTCTTCCTTCTGCATTCGAGTGGGATGTTCAGGAGCGCCGATGATCGGATTCTGTTTCATTTTCAGTGCTGTTTTTTTTTTAATGAAGTTTTTCGATTACATAGAGCTACTCGAATTAGGGTTAACAATTAGATATGCACACAAGAAAATGCTGATTCACTGAAATTAAGTGTTTTGGGTTTTTTTTCTTTGCTAAAATAAAACTTTTTAAATTTAGGGGGAAACACTTATGGAAGAACTACACTATGCGATATAATAAGTGTTGAAAAGTACATTGAAAAAGTTAAAAGAAATTGTTAAACAGCTGATTGTCAGCTAAGGTTAAATTTCCTACTTTTTTCGACCAAAGAAAAAAACTGGTCATGAGCCAAGGTGCAAGTTTGTCAATGATCCCACTGTGTGAATCCCACCGTTTATTCACCTTGCCATATTGGCCAGTGGAAGACGTGGACCTAAAGTGTCATGTGCTTAAGATGCTTTTTTTATTTTCCCTGACCAGCTCTACAGCTGAGAAAAGTCAGTGAATTGCATTAATATTTCAAACCTATATGCTCTCGAGGTTGAGTACAGTACAGTATGTGCCCTGGCCTGCTTGCCCAACTGTTTCTGTTATTTGGTGGCTATTCAATCCTTCATCCCCTTGGCGTGAAGCAACAGATTGCACACAAGTATACTTTTGTGCTATTAGCTGCCTATGCTGTCACAAAATTCAGACAATTACACAGAATAAAGGGTATATCAGCGGTTACAGACGTCATTTCGCCTGTTTCCGAAGAGTCTGCACCTACAGATCAGTTCCTTATGACAGTTCTAATAATGTGTGAAGTCTAAGCTTTGTAAATTCCCTTTTTTTTCAGCCTTGGTTTTTTTCTTTGAACTCATGCATGAAATACATGACAAACAAGCCATTTGATTTGAATTGATCTTATACACTAGAGAAAAGGGAATGTGCCAAATATTAAGCCTTATTCACAGAAACCTGTTAATCAGCATTACGAGCTCTTTTATATTTGAGTTCTCATAAATGAATGAGCGTTATTTTGGATATATTTAAATAGAATCGCATAAATAGAATAAGACCAAGGGTCTTTATTATTCACCACTCATTAAATATCGGTAGTCACTATTTTTTATTAAACTTGTTAAAACACGTACAGTAAATGGCCTGCTAGGAATTTAAGCTTATAATGAATTTAAAGAAAACTGTTAATAGCATGCAAAATGCAGCTCTGGCTGTGGATTACTGCAAGTTTGAAGCGCAGACAGATGCTGTATTTTCTGCCTGTAAAGCAAAGCATTAGTGTTGCTTCTGTTGGGGTTACGATGATGCACAGCTACTAGATCAAAATGACACGCAGCTTTGCTATGCGCTGTAGAGGCCAGTTTTATGGTGTCATCTGTGCTTAGACTAAATGCCAGGTTCGAGGTGGTGGTGCAGGTTTTAATTCCCCACGTATGACTGGTGAAAATAGACCAAAAAATACCCTCTCAACTTCTAGCAGGTCCAGCTCTGTACAGTGACTGTGAGATCAACATGGTCACACTGTAAACAGTATCAACTAGAGTTTATCAGGTTTGGCTTCAGGGTAAATATACACACAAGTATTTCTGAAGTATTTGTGATTTCTATAAATCACACTCTAATAACATTTTAGATGCCTTTATTATGCCAGTCATTTCAGTTCACCACGAACTCACCTATCGAGAAGGAAAAAAACGCCTCACCGTCTTAAGTAAAGTTGAGTTTCCCAAGTCAATAACTCCTGAGCTAAACACTGTTACTACACAAAACCCGGTTGTAGCTGCCTCTCTACATTACTATGACAGAAAAGAGATGTTATTTGTGGAGTAACAGCGTTTAGCTCAGGAGTTATTGACTCGGGAAACTCCAACCTGTTACTATGCGGCCAACTTCCTGCTCCTTCAGTTCTCTCCAGTGCTGGCAAGCTGATCCTATATTAACACATCCTACTACTTGCTTTATCGTAAGCCTTTCTTCGCTTTCTTTCTTTGTTTTTATCTTCCATGTCAATGTTAAAACCGTTTTCTGCTAATGTCACACATGCGCACTGGACACTCTATGCATATTGAAAAGCCCCGCCCCTTTTTGCTCATTGGCTACACGTTTGTTTTGATTTTTGTTTAGTTTTCGGCCCGACTCAGTTTTCTGAAGCATTTCTCAAAAATCGGAGACCCTACCTTTAAGAAAATAATTATGTATTTTCAGCAAGTTTTGATACCAATTTTCTTTCAGATCAGTTATTATCCCTATTATCCTAACTTGCTGAAGGTTTTCTGGATTAAATCATTATCACAATACCTGCATAAATCTGTGTGTGATTCATTTCAGTTGGATGTAAATGAAAGTAAACTGGGGCATGTCATTGTTAGCAATTCTGTGTTGTGCTTTTTTTCCATGTGTTTCGATTCATGTCTCCATCCGTGGCCTGTCATTGGTTGATCCCATGTGTTTCCTGATTAGTTTGTGTATTTAAACCATGGTGTGTCCTTGTTTGGGGTGAAGTAATGTTCGGTGTACTGCAACCTGACTCAGCACAGCGTTTTGTATTGCTAAAATATAACAAAAAAGCTAGCTACCTCTCTAATAGACTCTTTAAACTGCAGTTACTGTCTGTCATGTAATGCAAAGTGAAGTCATCAAAAAGAGAGGCTTTACAAAATGTAAAATGTCATTTATTTATTTATTTGTTTGTTTGTGTATCAAGTGCTCGGCTTCAATAAAATCCCGACGCCTACAGGAATCTACATATTTCGACAGGTCGTACAAGAAAGCCGACTTTATTCGCCGTCGTCCGTCTCTGTGACCTGTTCATCCAGGATCATGATTTTCTATTAAATAAACCTCTTTCTTTTGCTGAACTTCAAAATAGCTTTTTAAAGCTCAAACCATTTCATTTACCCAGTCACTGACTGGACAATAGAGTCAGCCTATGAAAGTTTTGGACTCCTGAGGCGACTAAAGTTACTTACAGAAATAAATAGTGTGCGCATCAGCACAATACACTCTCCAAGGTGTTTCAAAGAGATATTACACTTACAGGAAGAGTGGCTGCTGGGAAAACTCTTCCGGCCCTCAGACACCAGACCCGGATCTCCTGTGCACAGCATTTTCGCGTTCATCTGGCCGTCTGGGAAGCAGCGGTGAAAGTAATCTGGTCTTGGCCTGCAATGTAAAATAAGCGTAAAAGCCCTTGGGTTTAAAATATTGGGATCAATTAGACTTCCCTTGGATTTTAAGTATTTGCTATTTGATTATAGATTAAATGCACACTTCTGTATAATAATATAATATAGTAATAATGATTCAATTTATTACCGGGCCAGTAATGTAATGAAACGTCAGGCTTGGATTTCTTTAAATGCATGGTAAATACATGTCAGTTAAAATGAGCCAGACTTACAGAAACTGCCATGAATCCAATAAAGCTTATACAATACTTATTTTATTTTATGGCTTACTCTATTTCTTTTTCGTTTCCGCATAGTTCTGCTACTTTACGTACTGGCAAGACAAAGTTTTGCATAACATCAGTTTAGAAGATGTCATTAATACAATGAGAAATGCTGATGCGAACAGAAATACAAAGCGAAACGGTGTATTACCTGCCAACTATCAACTTAATGGTGTTTGTGAAGACGCCGTTCAGCGCTAGTGCAAGAGACACAGCTGTAGAACAGAAGATATATTTGATTTTAGACAGAAAAATAAAAAACATTCAGACAAATGACTAATATCCATGCGAAGCTTAGAGAGCATACAGTAATACCACTTACATTGGAGTTATATCTGTTTACGTTAATGCTCTGGAGTGTAATTCACTCTGTTAGTAAAAATCAGCTCACACTTGTTTACAAGCTTGTATGGTAGTTTCACCCAGAAGTGGACTGGTTCTTCCTGACGTCTCGGGGAGTCTTAAGTCTGGCTGTTCGATTACGGTTCTATATCTGCATCATTATTGCTGCTTTGTGACTCTGTCTATAATTAAACAGTTCATTGATGTTGAAAGTAACAGTGATTTAAAATGTCACTTATCCAAAAAAAAATTTTTTATTATATGTAATATATATATACAGTATATAAAGTTGTAGAATTTTCAGATGCATTGCAAAAGTGAAATTAATTGAATATATATATATATATATATATATATATATATATATATATATATTTATATATATATATTTATATATATATATATATATTTAATTAATTTCACTTTTGCAATGTATCTGAAAATTCTACAACTTTATAAACTAACCCTAAACTAACAGATTTGTCCTGTGGTACCTGTATTATATTATAGTCTTAGTATTATAATATTCTAATCCCTTGATGTTTAAGCTTTGTTTTTTTTTTTTTATTTCCTCGCAACTTTGAATATTATTTATTAATTCTACCTGTCTGCAAAAAACTCCCTTTGTCTGATATTTTCTAGTATGTGCATAATGAAGAATTTGCTGTATTTCAGCTTGTTGTCTCAATCATCTGTTACACTCCTTATTCTCCATAACGTGTTAAAATGACGTGTTAATTCACCATAATTATATTCACTGCTTCATATCTATAAGTGCTGCATTATCAGAACTGTCAGGCATCACATCATCTGTATATATTACACACACTACTGCTGCTATATATTGTACAAAAAGCATAATATTGCACAATATTGTTATTTGCACTCCCACACTTTATGTACATAACCGATCAGTCATATTCTATATTTATATTTAATACTCATTCTGTCTATATTGTATCTCATCGTCTGCATTGTCTTGTATAGTCTGTATAGTCTGTATAGTATAGTGTTATTTATGTCTGTACTTTTGAGAGTCACAAACCGCTGGAACCAAATTCCGTGTGTGTGTCAACACACTTGACCAATAAACCTGATTCCGATTCTGAAATGCTGCCAGGCATGCTAATGCTAAATGCTAATCCAGACAGCAATGCTAATCCAGTCCACAGTCCATGCTCTCATTCACTTGCAGGGTTTCCCGCAGCGCTTTTCAGTTAAGGCGGCCCGCCTAAGCTGGGAAACCCTACCGCCTTAACTAGGTCGTCCAAAAAATAATAATTCCGCTGCACAAAAGGCCGTCAAGTGCATCTCGGTGTGAATGAGCGCACACGCGCGCCACACGGCCGAAATGAGAGAAAGACGTGGTCCGTCACTGTCTAGAACAGGGGTGTCAAACTCAAATTCACAGTGGGCCAAAATATAAAACTGAGATAAAGTCACGGGCCAAACTGAATATTTATTGAAAAATTAACTGCAAATGATATGTAATGTTCAACCTTTTTCATATAGAAACAAACTTTAGTTTTGCTTAAATACAGGATTTGGAACAACCAGAGCTTGATATTACAAACACATAAGAAATTAAATTCGAAATAAAAGACACATCAGTGGTGTTCATTAAAGGTCCGGGCAGATTCTGCGATCTCTGCTGCCACAATAAAGCTTTACAGCCTTTACAGCAGCTTCACTTTTTGATTTTGCTTTCATGAACATATTCTGCTGGGAAACCTGACTTTTTTTCATCTCCTCCACCTTCTGGAGCTTCTGCTTTACGTCCAGGTCCTTATAGTTCTCATAATGTTTCGTTTCATAGTGTCTTCTTATGTTATATTCTTTCGTTATAGACACGTTAGCTCCGTTAGCACATAAGACAAACAGGTCTGTCCTTTATATTCATTTGTTATTTAAATTTTATATTTAGTGTTAAATAAATAATTGTTAAATGTAGTACAGAGGTCTGTGGTCTATCTAGCAAAGAAGTGCCGCCCCGCCCCTAGCCCCGCCCCTAGCCCCGCCCACCCCTACCGCCTTAACTAACAAATTTTCTGCGGGAAACCCTGACTTGAAATCCCACAGCTGCTTCTCATTACCACACGTTTACTTGTCTGTGTCTATACACTGTGACCTCTCGCTATCATTCCTTAGAAGGTCTCACATTTCTGGGTTCATTTCTGAGCATCATTTTCCCCGCTGATCGACCTGCGATGTCTGTTTGACCATGATTCACTTTAGGATTTTCGAAAAAAGGTAATAAATGGTTTGCACTACAACAAATTGCTTGGCTAATCTTTATTCATTCTGCTTGACATATCTACCACACGTCTCAAACAACATTTTCTTGATGATGTCGAGGCATGAATGAATTGTTTTATAGTTATCATCCCTTTTATTTTATTTATTTATTATTATTTTTCTTCTTTCCCAAAGGCAGATCAAAAAGCTGGACTATATGGAACATCTTATATTTCTTTGGTAAAGCAAATTACCAAGAGACTCATTTATGAAAATGTGTGTAAAACAAATGCTAAATTTATGCCGAAGATCCACCTGGACACGGTGTTACAAGGCAGCTGTACTAAACACGGCCGTGCTGAATCGCATAAACACACACCCTCAACTCACCATATATGACACACACAAGTTCTCTGTACAAAGCACAGCGCCCACAGACATCGTTTCAGACGACATGGAACATACCAAAAGGTCCAAGATGATCTACTCACTATCGAGTAAAGATACTGCTGATGGAGCAACAAAACCAAAATTATTTAGAGTGCGCATGCTGTTTAGCCAATTACAGTCTGCGGCACTGTGCTGACATGAAACTGCTGTGCTTTTTTTTTTTTTGCTTTTTCTGCATTCCATCTTGATGTGATGTAATCTCACAGCCTGAGCGATACAAAAAAACTAAGACGTGTCATTATCTCGTCTCGTCGTCAATTTCTCTTTGTTGTTGTAAGTAAAAGACCTAAAGGAAAAAAAAAACTGCAATTGCACCGGGCAAACGAAATAAACCGATGATCCACTCCTCAGTCTCATCATGTGCCAAATCTTCAAACAAGGCAAAAATCCCAGCTGAGCTTAAAAGTGTTCCTTTTATAAAAACTTAACAGTCCATCTTCGTGTCTTCATGTGAGCACTGAAATCAGTTATTTATCTCTCAGGTTCTGCCGATATTATAGACATGAACATGATGTTGAGGTGAGATATGAATTAAAATGATATGTATTAACAGCAACACCATGTCTTATGCTATAGTGCACTATTCATTTCTCTTTAAAATCTCTAATGACTTTCTGTCTCATTTACATTTCCAGCATTTAGCAGACGCCCTTATCCAGTGCGACTTACGTTTTTATCTCGCTTTATTATTTTTTATCTCGCAATTGAGGGTTAAGGGCCTTGCTCAGGGGCCCAGCAGTGGCAGCCTGGCGAAGGTGGGAATCGATCTCATAACCTTCCGATTGGCAGTCCAGGACCTAAACCACTAGGCTACCACTTCCCCCCTGTAATCACTCGGAAAGTAAAGACTCACTCATTCACTTATTCTCTCTCTCCATCTCTGGACTCGTTTCATTTCAGTGTATATTCTGTTCTGCAATAATCGTAATACAACACCATCACCTAAACCCACTGTACAATGGTGAATCATCCGAGCAGCAGATTGTTGCAAAGGCCCGTTTACTCCATCGTGATGCCACTATTACCCTTCTAAATTTGCCAAAAAGAATTCCAGCTCACGTTTGCTGTAATAGAATCTCTTTTTATGCTTTCCTGACTCTATAATTGTAATATTTAACACTCTGTAAGATTTTAATCTGTGAAGTGCTGTACTGAGCAATAGTTTTCTCTCACTGGCTCGGTTTAATTGGATTTGTTCTCAGTTTTCTACCCTAATGGCTTCTGTTGTGCTTCAGGCTCCTTTGAGCATTGATACAGAACAAAGCAAATAATAATACATAGGGTCTTGGTGCCAAAATGAATAAATAAATAAAGCATAAAAGATTGAAACGGAATTTAAATGGACGCCTGAAGGCCATGCTTGCAATGAAATGTCTAACCTCCTGACAGAGTTTGTGTCGGGCGTGACGAGGACTGCTTGATCAAACCGAACTTGAGGAGGTGTAATAATTAAATAATTAATGCACTTTGTTTCGCGTTTTAACGAGCAGTTGAAAATCCGTAATATCTGAAACGGCTTTGAAGTAATTTCAACTTGAATCAGAGCTTCGTTTTGCCATTAGAGTTCATTCTCACGAGTTACTAAATGCAACTGTAAAGAAATGATCACACTTCAACAGCATGAGCGTGATTAAGCGAGGAATGGATGGGTGAGTCCGCTGTTCGTCAGCTTGACTCCTGTCGCTTTCATTCGATTTAAATCAGGAAATAGTTTACTTCACACTAACTGCTGTACAAATCGTAGAACAGATCAAACAGAAGGTTGTTTGATTCATTGTTTGATCAACAGCGATGTAGCCCCCCCACCTGTGTAGTCTATACAAGAGCACCGCTATGTCACGGCCATCAACTTGGGTGGATTTTTTTTGGTGTGCCTCATGAGACAGCACTTAAACAGGGAACTTAACAGGTTTAGATGTTTTATTGGCACTTTACTGTCATAATAAGTGGATTGCCATCATAAACAGGGACCAAGGGACTCTCAATCAATGTAAAAAGCACTTCATACAAGATCAAGAGCTCATGAAGTTGCTTTGCTAGTTATATTAACGTTAGCTATATTAGCTATGCCGCAGACATTGGAGTTGGAGCTGCACTTGTTACGCACGTCTGTCAAAACTATACATGTTCTGAACCATGTGGCTTGGCTTCGATGTTCATCTTTATCTTTTTATACAAATAAAAAGATAAATTAAATCTCCAAATGAATTAGTTTAGACAGCTATGTTTTCCTAGCTACTGTATATGTGGGACAAATGGGAATATACAGTAGCAGCCACAAATATTTCTAGAAACTAATTAGATGATTTAATCTGTAAGGCAGAAAAAGTCTGTGCTCTTAAATGCTTTGAATCTCTATCCAGAACAGACAGGAATCAGTAGCAGGTTTGTGTATATGTAAGCCTCACATGACTAAAAGGCTAGAAATGGGGAAAATATTCATTCATGTGCTGATACTGTTCTTCATTGAGGAGGAAAATCAATAGTGAAAACAGATCCTCTGAGAATAAAAACTGATTAGAATTTTTATATCCTGCTCGGATAAGGATAAGGATTGATCAAGGTGCCGAAACTATACTCTGTTGAGGATGAGAATCGCACGCATTGGGCCGCATGTTACCGATAGGAACAGTTCCATGTGTGAACACTTATGGAAAAAGTCACACAATCATATAATTATACAACTTGTATACGTTTATTTTGGCCCTAAAGGAATAAAGGATTCAGGTTGTGCATCTTTCCCAAAAGCTTCTTGTTCTTATTGTTTGAGGGTGACGCATTTTTAAAGAATTGATATACTGTAGAATATAAAATCACTTCAACCAACAGATAGACTGATTACATTTTTCCGTTATGTTTCTCTTCGAAGGCTATAACAAGGTACATCGATGCAATGAGAAAAACATGATTGCTTACATTGTCCATAAAGGTTTTCTAAAGACATAATCAGCCATTAGGAGAACAGTAATAAAATACAACAATTAGAGTCGAGCTGTGCGATAAATTGGTTCTCGGAAAAGGAACAAGGAAACAGCAGTAAATCTTTACCAATGGTGGATTTCCTTAGAACTAAAAAAGGTAAGAGCTTTTATTCTCCTGGACTTACCCAAACATGCCTCTTTGATTTCGGTCTTGTCTGTTCGTCGTATGATCTTTACCACGAAGATCACAGCCAGAGGAGTCAGGAATGATATAGCCTGCATGTGTAAGGAGAAAAAAAAGTCATAATGCGAAAGAATCTACTGCTATTCATGTCGGACGTGTATATGATCTATATATTAAGCATGTAAATTGTAAGTAGCTCCTTTTACTTGAATTACACTTTCATTATTACCCGCAACTGCTTCACAGCTGCATTTAACATCTAATCAATAATTCTAATACGCTAAAAATTCTAGAAATCCTGGCTCTTTTCCAGGAAGGAAAAATAACTTAACTAAATTGCATAATATTAAACTTACTAAAAGATTCATCCCCTGGAACAAATACTCCTCAAATCAGTGTTTCAATAGTGGCAGAAAAAAAAGGGATGAAGATAATGTCTTATTAACTGCCATCTGCTCAAGCAGCTCATATTTCAAATGTGTTAAAAAAAAAAAAAGGTTCAGGATCAGATGCTCAGGCTATGTTTGATGCATACAGAGTGGCAATGATGAATGATGATGAACATTTTGATCACGAAGGCTAAAGATTCTTCAGACTGCAAATTGCTAAGAGCCCAAGAGATATTTAGTCTTTGTGTAGAACATGTATTGTGAATTAAGAAACTTCTGAAATTGTTAGATTTAAAAGAAATAAATTGTGTGTGTGTGTGTGTGTGTGTGTGTATATATATATATATATATATATATATATATATATATGCACAGAGAGAGAGAGAGAGAGAGAGAGAGAGAGAGAGATTTACTTTTACAATTCATATTTTGAATTATATGTCTTTTCAAGACATTTACAATTCACATATTTACTTATTTAATTATTTGCGATATTATTATATAGTAACCTGTGATGAGTACAACTTTTATACTTATATATTTATGTTATGTAATAAATTTCTGTAGTAACCGATCATTATGAAATAAACCCAGATCAGCTTACTCAACAGTTTTCATGATGAAACTCAATCTCATTTCCACATTTCTGTGGGATTTGGGCTTGTACAGTACCATCAAAACAACACTAGTTCTAAGCGTAATATTATACTTTGCATAATTTTGCATAATATTACACGTCTCAGTGAGATCTCGCAGCGATGCATCATTCTAAAATGAAACAATATTTACAAAGAACTACAAAAAAAAAAAAAAAAACTTTCGGTGTGAAGTGTATAAAATTGAGAAACTGCTCATTTGGTCTGAGGTTTTGTGCTACCATTAATCCTCCTGCACAACATTGAAAGACTCCCAGTTCACATCCACTTACACTTAACACAAGACCAGGGGCTTTTTTTTTTGTTCTTTTCTTCTTCTGCCTGAGTAATTACTACCAACCTGCAAATGTGTTCATTATTTTCCCTTTTTGCTCAGCACCAGCATGACCTTTACCTGCTGTAATTAATGGCTAGTGGGCTGGAGGCTTCGGATAGAAGAGACTCCTTGTATGCTGGAGCTTTTTAAATAAAAACAAATTACCATAATTGACATGACTAATCCTGTTTTAATCGTGCAGATGGTTTGGAGGTGTCACATTAATGTCTGTTTTTAATCTTGACTAACAGGATTAGTTTGTTATATCTTGCAAAGTCTTGCCAGTGTCATTTTGCACATTTCCAAGCCGTTGCCTTTGTTGTTTTTCTTTCATAACATCGCTAAGCTTTTCCGTCGCCTCTCTATTGCATCCTACGGTATAATATTCAATGATCGAGTTCATCAACTGTGGATGCTGGGATATTTTTTTTGTCACCCGGTAGCTGCTATGTACTTGTTTCCACGTCTTTGTGTATGTGACAGGGGTAAAAGGAAAATAATTGTTCATTCTTTTGCTATCCTGAGTCACTGGCCTAAGTACCATAAGGCTAAAGGCAAAATGTGTGCCTGAAGTTGCATGAAATTGTGTAAGGCAAAAAACGAAACACAGTCTTCGTAATCTCAAGTAGAGAAACATTGAATAATACAGATATTTACTTTCAAACCAAGACAATTGTATATGGTTGGTATACAGTATAATAACGCTTTATATAAGATATTTGTGTATTTCCTGAATGTGCTCTGAAGCAGGCATAAAATAAAAGTTGTTTTTTTTTTTTTTTGATTACTGAATGATAACCGTACTAAAGGCACAAATATAAAGTTCTCACACATTCTTATCCTCATGTTCTCAGTGTGGCGTACAGGCAATAATGTTACAGGCCGTATAAAGAGTTATACAACACTTAATGATTATTACCGAATAAAGTCATGTTTATATTCAGACTATAGACCAGGTAATAGTGTAAACATCTCCTTTACAATTAATAAAGTTCTACACGCTGAAGCATTACAATTTTCCCTTCACAGGAACTAAGATGCCCAAACCTGTCCCGACATGACAACATCCCGTGCACAAAGTGCGCTCCATGAATAGGAGACACTCCATGGCCTCATCCTTACTGAGGTGTAAACACCATTGAGACTGAAACGCTGACTGCACCCCAGATCTCCTCACTCAATATCACAAATAAAAAGCTCTTGTAGTTAAATAAACAATAAACAGAAAACCCCACAGCCACAATCCAACATCTACTGTAAAGCCTTTCAAGAATATTAGAGCTTATTATAAGCATAAAGAGGGAATTAATCTGGAACGCACCTGATGCATGCACCCTATGCGTGTGTGTTAAGTACGTGTGACTTATATGGCAAGAGAGCTTACAGAGAGCTGTAACCATAGCAATCTTTTGTTAGACATTATAACGTAATAACCGAGGATGACGCCAATGTATTCTTTGTAAAACAAGATAAAGAAACCGTGAAAAACATGCACCTTCATGACAACAAATTTTCTTCATTGCATCCAAGTCACTGTGCTTACATTATAGTAAATAAGTTCATCTAGTTCAACATGGTGATAAATTAGGATGTGCTAGATCGAGCTGATAAATGAGTGTATGCTTTTAAACTGAGAAATTAATGATTGCATAATCTACATGCTTTTCACATTAATAATCGTTTCTCGCTTCCTGTCCGTGACAAACAGCCCATTTATATTCGAATACTAGTAGATGTTTGTTTAAACCGCCTGTCTATAATTCATGTCTCATTACTTTCAGCTGTACCACTTCTGTGCTTCGTTATATTTTTAAAAACATCAGTCTGGTTTAACAGCCTTCACTTTTTGCCTCATGTCCTTTTACTTCTAGCGGTCCCCTTTCATTTCGAACTAGTTTCTGAATCCTCTCAGTTGGGTTTCCCCTAATATACAGTCCCCCTTGTAGCCCACCCAAATGTACATACCCACACGTCTGTTAGAAATCTGATGTCACGCAGATCAGGTCTAGGAGCCGAGATGATCAGAGTACGTCTCAAATTTTTCATTTTCTTAGCTTGGAACCTGCATCTAATTATACATACATTATAATAAACCTACATGACACAAAGCAAATAGAATAGGAGTCTATTCACGGCAGGAAATGGTTCAGGATTTGCTGGACTGGAACCAAATATAAAACACATGAAATATAACAATAGCTCATAAGACTGGAAATGTATTCTCAAACCTTTCGGGTTCACCAGGGATAACGTCAAAGACGAAAGCCAAAATAAGTCATTTTCTCTTGTACAGGTGTTTGTTCACTGAGAAATTTACAGAAAATGACATTAAAATGACATTTTGTAATTATATTAAAAGCTAAGTTAGTTAGACATGCTCTCCTAGGATAACCTCTTTAAATAAACAACTCGAAGTGATCCAAGCTCTTGCAGTTGGGTAAATAAATTAATAAATCCCAATGTAATTAATACAAGTGGACAAGCTCTCAGTTTGTTGGAAGTAAGCCCAGGATGGGGCAATAAAGAACATGACAGTGGCATTACTGATCTCAATAAAGACAATCTTCACTAATATGCAGACTCTCCTTTTAGAAACAGGAGAAGCGTGGTGCGTCGTGTACCTCAATACAAATGTATTATTCAGAATAAAGAGATGATGTGTTCTAATACAGGTACAGATGGAATCTGCACTGACCAATTTTAGGCATTTAGGTTGAGTCCAAAGCTATGGAAATGGACTGGAACAAAGAAAAAAGGGTTATACGAGCAGGCGGTTTTATACAGTCAGTGGATATGAAGCTTGAGGGACCGAGAAAGAGCACATGCATTAATGCGAATGTGATTTATTCATTCACTCATCTTTAGTTTAAACCCCAGCCTCCATGACTCTGCAGTGATTAGACTTCTAATTGGCTGGGACCTGTATTTTGTACAATGGAACCAAGTCAGTTTGTTAGAAAATGGGATAGGCAGGTACAGGCAGGTACAAACAAAAAAAAATAACTGATTGAGCTAATCTTTGGTTTAGAACGTTCAGGTTGAAGTCACGCCCACTTAGATAGGTATAGATGCAAACATTTGAAACAGTAAACAGATAGAAATGCGAATACAGACAGCTACCAAGTCAGTATGCTAAAATAATATCAAAAACAATCATTAAAGGACATATTATTTAGTGCAGACATAAGACAGCAGTGATTTATGTATGTAATAAATGGGTTCTATTTAAATATTATATTTGTCAGATGTTGTGACCTTTTCCTGTGTACGTCAGTCTTTTTTGGGGCTTTTCAAGAAAATTCCCCTGGCACTGTGCAACAGCGTGCAGAGCCTCGATGATTTTCACTCAAAAATAACTCAAAATAATAGTACAAGGTGCTACGTCACCTTCGTCAGCTACAGCAGATGCAAATGTTTATGTTGAATCAGCAGCTCTGCATCCTCTCGCATGTAGATAATCCAAATAGCTTTTGTTTGTGTTCTCAGACATTTTGTCATAAAGCTAACCTCTAATCATAGAGGAGACTTACTATGTAGTAAATCAGGTTTGTGCTTGTGAAATGTGATGTTCTACAGCCTATAATTGAAGCGTTAAAGGATGTACCAGAAATCTCCATACGTATTAACAAACACCGAGTCGTCTCAGTCTCACAATGAGCTTCTGTAGTCCATCACAAACATCCGACAGCTTCCCCATCCAACTGTCAGCATCGTTTCAATACACTTTAGTCAAAGGCAAAGGCAAGTTGAAGAAAAAAATATATACCAGAAGCCAGGTGTGAAATATTTTGGAAGACATTTTGCTTTTAAGTGTTCATTTCCTCATGTATGGTGACTTGGGACATCTGGTACGTCTGTACCGATTATTGCCTGACCTCTGTGTTAGGGACATAGCTAAAGAACGCATTCATCAGAATGAACTATATTCTGAACTGATAAAAAATAATCTCCATATCGCGTATATTTTTGTTTTCCCGAAGCTTCACATGGCATCCTGTTGAGACTATAATTGCGTACACGGCTCAAGTCAAATGTTTATACGATTTAATCTAATGCCTTGCTGACTGAATTGTTAAGCTGGTTCCCCAACTTCACAAATTTCACTCTGTTTCCTAACTGCTACAGTATATTTATATAGTTATTCTCTGGTCCATCTCCTTTCTTTCCTTAGTGAAAACCAAGTGCAGCTTTGCCGCTGGTCACTTCCTGCATTATAACACTCCAGGCCAATCAAGGACCTCTTCAAGGGTCAATAGAAATAAATAAATAAAATGTCTAAGCAAATCAAACCAAATGCATGACTTACAAACATGACTCTCTTGGGGATGAGATCTGATTCTACCAAAGGGTTCTTGTAGAGCCACAGCTCTTCTGGCTGAATAACTCTTTCAAATGGCTCCAGGAACTCCGTGAACCTAAGAGAAGGAGAGAAGGAAGGAAGGAAGGAAGGAAGGAAGAAAGGAAGGAAGGAAGGAAAGACAGAGAGAAGAAAGAAAGGAAGGAAGGAAGGAAGGTAGGAAGGTAGGATGGAGAGAAGGAAGGAAGCAAGGAAGGAAGGAACAGTAGACAAAGGAAGACAGAAAGTAAAGAGAGAAGACAGGAAAGGAAAGTGAGAAAAAAGAGAAGGAAGCAAGAAGGGAAGGAAGGAAAGAGAGAAGGAAGGAAGGAAGGAAGGAAGGAAGGAAGGAAGGAAGGAAGGAAGGAAGGAAGGAAGGAAGGAAGGAAGGAAAGAGAGAAGGAAGCAAGGAAGGAAGCAGAGAAAGAAGGAAGCAAGGAAGAAAGGAAAGAGAGAAGCACGGAGAGAAGGAAGGAAGGAGAGAAGGAAACAAGGAAGGAAAGAGAGAAGAAAGCAAGGAATGAAAGAGAGAAGGAAGCAAGGAAGGAAGGAAAGAGAGAAGCACGGAGAGAAGGAAGGAAGGAGAGAAGGAAACAAGGAAGGAAGGAGAGAAGAAAGCAAGAAATGAAAGAGAGAAGGAAGCAAGGAAGGAAGGAAAGAGAGAAGGAAGCAATGAAAAGGAAGGAAAGAGAAGGAAGGAAGGAGGGAAGGAAAGAAGAGTTACTCATTCATCTCCATTAACATCTCAGGCTGCATCTGGTCAGCTTTTCTGAGGAGATCTTTTTTCCCTGTAACTACAGAGTAAATGGTAAACTGTTAATGAATTATACACTGTATAAACAAACACAGACTGAATTTCTAGATGAAAATGAGCCCACACTCTGCTTTGCTTTAGAAAATGATTTCTTATTCCCCTATAAACAGCTAAAAAGATGAGATGCCTATTGACAATAATGCCTCGAATTAATCCGGTGGAAGAATAAATGAGAAAATGTGACACAGGACTATTCAACATTCACAAAATATATCTGACTTGATCCTGCATCATCTGCAGCTTTATTTGCAGTCCATGCAACAGTAATACAGCCCCCATCAGTCTCATGCAACACTCAAACCATCTGTGGCTTGCAAAAGTGTTCACCTCCATTTTTTTTGTGACAAAGCCAAGAGTTTCAAAAGAAAGTCACACTCTAATTGGCTTTCACCTCTTAAATATTAAAACGGCTCTGAACAAAAAAAAAAACATCTCGGTTGAGCCATCAGTTCAGAGACAGCGGAGGTGACAGACAGTATAAAGACTAAGGAGAGTTAACAGATAAGATAATAGAATTTCACTTCCTGAGCTCTGCTTCCTTAATAGTGAGGAATTAGAAGCTGCTGCAGCGTCTAGCTAATTGCATAAGATCAGCCATATGAAAGAATGAAAGAGACCCAGTGTAGATATGTGTGTTTTATATGATGATACCAAGACAAGCTTCAGAGCTCTGTGTGTGGCACAGACCTAACACTGGCTACGCCTCGAAGCCTCTTGCGCTCAGTGCACTTTATATGGCTAGGACAACTTAAGTCCTTAGCTCTATGTCGTTTTAAGTTGCAACGTAGTCCTGGAAAATGTTGCCTCATTTCACTCTGTACCGCGTCAGCTATATATGGTTGAAATGTCAATAAAAACTTCTTGACTTGACCTAAATTAACCCTATCCCTATGGTGAAACTCTGTAGTAGCAGTATCATACACTGGAGATGTTTTTGCTCCTCAGAAACTGGCCGTCATATCAAAATTCCTTTGGAAAACGGATGGAGCGCCCAAATGCAATATATATAATTTAAAAAAAAAGTCCAGACAACATACGAGCAAACTGAAGAACCTGGACCAAATCTGGGAAAAACAGCTGAAGATGACTAAAAAAAAAAAAAACGTGCAAAGCTTTATATCCAATATTGCTAGAAAAGGTGGCTCTTGCAAGTACTAGGTTGTGAAGAGGTTAAATACACAGATTATCGAGATTGTGCTGGTTTGCATGAAAAAGACCAGTGGGAATAATCTGTGCAGGTTTCATTTATATTTATAATCCAGACAAGTCTGATATTTTATTTATTTATTTATTTATTTATTTATTTATTTATTTATTTATTTATTTATTTATTTTTGCCACTCACTATATTTTAAGCAGAGTACACTGAGGATTCGTAGAAAATCTAATTCTGAAAAGAAAATTGATTTTGACTGGAGCAAATCTATTCAATATTTTGTAGTTGTCCAGAGGGGAAGACTCTATATTCTAACAGCACAACACGAGTGTTCTGAAGTAGGATTGTGCCAAAGGCTGGATTTATAATATACTTGACGTATCGAATAAACTGAGCTGCGCTTTTTTTTTTTAAACAAAGTGTAATTTCATGTGTCTGGGTCTGTTTCAAGTCTGTAGCGAGAACTGAACAAAGTTTAATGGATACTACAATACTGCAGCCCACTGACTCACGATGTGTAGCGTTCAAAGTGGAATCCGTGCTTTTTAGTAAAACGGAGACTGTCGATGTGAAAGCCGTCATGTAAACCACGCCAGCTTTAGGAGGCCCTGCGAGTTCGATTGCACTGAAATGGTGGAGCGATTCATACTCAGATCTGGACTTGTTCAGGAAGTAAATTAACCCGAGCTTGTGTTTTAACTGATGATGATGATGACATCATTGGTGTCCACAACACACATGTACAATAAGTGAAAGGGGAACGTTGTGGTACGCAGAAGAGGAGACTCGCCTTACTCGGATATGGGGAGAAGGAAATATACAGAAGCAATTAAACAAAACGCTCAAGAAAACAATGTGGGCGTTTCCACTTATCATTAAAGAGAAGATCCTAGTAAAGATAAAAGTCATTCACAAAACATCTTAACCTTAATGGGTCTCATAAGGTCTAAAAGTGTTAGGAGTAGTGAGGAGGACTTTTAATAGTTTCTTAATCAGAGGAGAAAATGGCCGAAAGGTGAAGAGGGAGAAGAAATGTATTGTATACAATTATATATAATTTGTCGCTATGACATTTCTGTGCTTTGTCAGAGATGTTTACATTTACATTACATTTATAACATACTGGTGTAAGTAAGTGCATCTCTAATATGATGGGTCACGAACATACTGTAATCCCTACACGATATAGCCTCAAATATGTTAACAAAGAGACAAAGTGAAGGTTTATAATAGACCAGATTTTAAACGCCTACCTTTTTTTATTTTTTTTTATTTTTTTTATTGGAAAACCAATCACAGTCTTTAAAAGAATGCCATTGTTACCTAGTAACAGGTTTAGCCCCGCCTCCTCTCTAAGAAAGAAGTTGTATTTTTTGTTCAGAGTTGCTCGGAGATCCGTCCTGAATCTCTCTTCAGCAAAGTTGTTAAAAAATGTAAAGCTAAATTAGGAGCTTTCTGAGATCAAATCTTTCTGAATACGGGCTTTGGTGTATAATAAAAGAATAAAACGTACGATGATTCGCTCTGTATCGTGTGTGATGATGTAAAAATGGACACAAGTGAGACTGAAACCAGACCAGTGCTGCAAGAACACTCTGTTTCGTACCACAGCAAACATGCCCAGTGTGAATCCTTTTTTAATGAGCATGCTCGCCGATATTATTCCGTAGAAGAAATGCCCCGACATCTTAAACAAAGATGTTCATCGCTAGATCTCACAGCAGCATCCAGCATGAACAGAACTAAGTAAGAAGTTTCACAGGCTGCTCGTTTTGTACCAGTATCCAGTGCCGTGACACTCATAACCTCTTTCATAAAGTCCAAACATAACTTCCATCTTCCATCTTCTTTAATAATGCGCTTTTATAGTTTTTTTATACCTAAAGCTTGGATCTAGATGAAATGAACTGTTCGCAAGCCACCGAGAGAGAGCTATTAGATAACAGAGCAGAATGTCTGCTAAAAGGTTCAAACGAAGCCCAAATCCTGCATGGAGATTGCTAAAAGTGACTCACAGTTAATTACAGCTCTCTTGCACCTCTTGTAAATTGTCTAATTCTCGAAGATAAAATGACAACTGTACATGCAAAAAGCATTCCAGATATTCATCCGAATGATGATGTTTAAATCTGTTACGCCTAATTGCTTCCTAATGGAAAAGTAATGAGGGGAAAAAAAGGAGGGGAGGGGGAAAAAGGGCTGTAAAATACAGTTATTCATATTATTGTGACAATCCTCATTATGATAAAGCAGGGAATGAGTTTGAACAATAACGCAAAATAATTAAGGAGTTTTAAAGGAAGGTTTTGTTGTGTCCAACAACCACGTAGCTGTATCCATGGCACAAAAACACGTTTTGCGCGTCTTCGCTCTGCCTGTGTGTTTTCATCAAGCATAATAACCATAAACTCGTGTCAGCGTATTATCTTCTGTCAATCATTGTAAACAATCCCCAGCTCGTTGTGCTTTCTGTGCAGGAGAGATGAAAGCGTGGGTAAAAAGAAAGTGACTTGTGTAGCTAATTTAGTCTCATCTGGAGTCAGGCTCGGCTTTTCTCTTTCATCGACGCTTTACGGTTCCTTGGGTTTGTCTGGCGATGATTCCTCGGGTGAACAGATGAGCAGCCCTGCAGCTGATAAACACAATACTGATACCTACATGTTATAGGGAGCTTTATAAAGTGGCCTATTTGTTTTCATTCTGACCAACTCTTAAAACCTTGGGTAGAAAGCTTAGGGGATCACACACACACACACACACACACGAACACACACGCACTCACACACACACACACACACACACACACACACACACACACATATATATATATATATATATATATATATATATATAATATATATATATATATATATATATATATATATATATATATATATATATATATACACACATGTATATACACACATACACATACAAACACAAACATATACATACATACATATACACACACACATATGCACACACATACACACACACATATATATATATACACATACATACATACACACATACATACAGTACACACACACGCACACACACAGTTTCTCCCTTCCTCCCCACTTGTTAATCTTACTCTGTACATGGTGATTGTGTGTGGCTTCTTAAGACACATCTTATGACTCAAAATCATATGCAATCATGCTTTAGCAATCATCATAAAGTGTGTGATAATGACTTGAATGTGCTATATCAGAGGTTTTTGGGGGTTTTAAGCAGAAAATCAGTGCTTGTAATCCTCTGGACCAAGTGTATTTACAGCAGGAAGTGTTTCGCATGCAACATTAATTAAAAAGTGCTTGTTAGTGGAGACTGAGTTTAATTAATCTGTCATGCATACGCGTGCCTTGTGCAGTTCAATGGCAACCGCAACAACCCCAGAGATGCACTTTTTCTAAGCTGCGCATAATTAACTTTGGTTGCAGTCAACTTTTTTTTTATTCTAAAGCATGCCCTACTTTGTAACAGTTCTCCCTCAACTCTGCACTCAAAATGTCAGATGGAGATAAAAGTGAGTTGTCTCTGTGGTGACTTTTATAAAACACGTCCATGAGTTAAGTTTGTACGTGACAGTGTTTCTGGGTGTTGTAGAATTATAGGATGTTTAATTTATGATCATTTTTTATTCTGGTGATTAGGGATCCGTCGTTACTCACACTGGTATCTGCCTGCTATGGTGTTTTAAAAAGAGCTGCCTTTATTTTTGTCACATACGTTACATCACAATGAAATTCTTTCTTTGGAAGTCGGGGGTCAGCCATGATACGGCAACCTGGAGCGGAGAGGGTTAAGGGTCTTACGCAGGGGCCCAACAGGGGCTGATTGGCATTGCTGGTAATTAAACCCTGAGCTTCCGATCATCATCCCAGAGTCTTAAGCACTTCAGCTACCACTGTTACAGCCACTGTTTGTTTACTCATTCATGGGAAAAGGAGGAAAGAGGTAAAAAAAAAAAGTTTGACACATTTCTCGATTACTGATGGCAAGCAAAGCAAACTTTTTACCTACAAGAAAAGAAACCTGATCAAACTTCCTACAGTATAGAGTACAGAACAGTGAGCGTGAGCAGTATGAGTGCCGGAGATGTTCACTAATGGTGTAACGGATGAAGGATCCGGTTTAATAAATGCACTGAAATGATTTGAGGTGATTCGAGGTCATCTATCCATCCATCCATCCTTCTATCCATCCATCCATTTTCTGCAGTGTTTATCTCACACAGGGTCTCACTGACGCCCTAGATGGTGTGCCATCCCATCACAAGGCACAGTTACACACTCACTCACGACAGTTTAGAGATGCCGATGAGTCTAAAGCATGACTTTAGACTTGGGGAGGAAACCGGAATACCTGGAGGAAACTCCTGAAGTACAGACACTGTGCACACAGGGCGGAGGCAGGATCCATACCCCCAGCCCTGAAGGTGTAAGTCAACACCACTCATTTGCTACCGTGATGCAGCATGGATATGACTGTTTTTTGTTTTCAGACTATATGTATTTGTGCCTGCAGCTCATATGGAGTCTGCTGCCCTCCTCCATATACATGAGTGAATACACACTGTCTGGCCATGACTCTCAAAGGCACTGTTGGGTTTAAAACTTTCAATCTCTTGCCATTTAAACATCCATCTTTTGGCTCAGGTCTAATCTTTTTGTCTTGCCCTCTATCTGTCGTGTGCGCATTTCCCCGGAATCAATAATGTATCCACATACAACGTGAACAGCAACCTAGAAATTATCATATTTCCGAGGCGGACTGCCTTTGAAGTACAGATAAAAGGAACAAGTCTCCGTCGGAAACACGGCACGTTCTGGAGCTGCGGTGGGAGGAGGGCTAGATACAATGCTTCTGCTGTTTTAGCAGCTATTACTAACAATTCAATTGCAAGCACAAAAAGAGGAAAGCAGCAGTAACAAACATTCCCAGTATTTTGCTGCTAGTACTGTGTGGTGCGTGCGTGTGTGTGTGTGCGTGTGTGTGTGTGTGTGTGTGTGTGTGTGTGTGTGTGTGTGCGTGTGTGTGTGTGCGTGTGTGTGTGTGTAACTCAACTCGATACAGTCTGATTGTAGCTAGCATGCAAGTGATGGCTCGTGAAAACGTTGTTCTTAGGATTAACAACGATTTCTTGTTTCAAGACAAACAGGAAGTTACTTTTATCATAGAGAGTGTGGGCTCAATTAAGTTTAAGTGTTTAGTACAACTCAAATACCGTAAACATGACAATTAACTTTAGGGCTGAACGTAGAGTTCAATACACACATATTGAAGAGACAGCTTTGTGTCGTGTAAAGTAATTTATCTCAGATTCACACCACTATTTTGGCATGATAGCAGAGACACAAAGCACATTCTCCCTTAATGAATATCCCGAAAACCCAACAAGAGCTGAAACGGATAACTGGTAGCTTATATGCACAGTGCACTTGAAATGTTTTTCAGTAAAGTTTAAGATACATCATAGATGTATGAATGAGTAATATGGCGAACTTTGGAAGAGTTAGGGTTACATTTTTATCTGATCGGTTTTCTCCATTTTTTTCCCTAATGGTGAGAATCAATAGATAGTAAACCATTTGGTTTGGAAAGGAAAATAATGAGGAGGGAAGGAAGGAAAGAGAGAGAGGGAATGAGGGAGAGAAGGAAGGAAGGAAGGAAGGAAGAAAGAGAAGGAAGAAAGGAGAAGGAAGGAAGGTAGGAAGGGAGGGGACTTTGTGAGGGAGGGAGGGAGGGAGGGAGGGAAGGAGGGAAGTTAGGGAGGGATAGAAGTTAGGTAGGGGGAAAAAGAAAAAAACAGAAAGCTGCTCTCAACTCCTGAAATATTCTCAAATGAGAATTTATCTCTCCTCTGTTTTCCTGAAGGGCTGCCATTTTCCTGCAAGCTGATCTAGTGCCAGGCTACTGGTGGCTCAGATGTCTAAGTAACAGCTCGGATGGGAGTAAACACACACACACACACACACACACACACACACACACACACACACACACACACACACACACAGGCCGGAAATAGCATCAATCCTGCTAGGTGTCAACACGCACTAGATCTGGCACTGTTCATCAGACATATGGAAAAGTGTCTTTTTCGCCCCAAAACAAACACGTCTCCCGTAGAGGCAGACACAATAACACACAAGCTGACAGCGTCGACACCGAAGCTCAGCAAAGACACAAAGCTGACCAGTATCCGGTATCACCAACATCACACACAATGTGTAACAAGTTACTCCCAGTCTCATCATTGCTTCATTATTAACATAATTATCATTCAACATTTCTATTAGAAGTCTAATACTAATACTAATACACAATAAACTTCACGATGGTCATGAATTACATCACCAAATGCACTCTTTTACACATTTACAGTACAAAGTAGGTTCATGATGTTTGAGAGAATCAGATATGAATAGTTCAGTATTTTGTTGCAAATAAAGACTATCTAGTAAAACTCAGATGTGATTAGTATAATTACACTACAAGGTTAAGTGGTATATCAGCTACACCATCAAGTAAAATATCTACATATTTAAACGAATGTATGGAAAACACTCCGTTCCAACACCCATGCAATCAGTGGCCAGTCCGGTGGCACCAAACCCACTGGACAGCTTTGATTAATGTACACAGCATAGAGTCATGCTTTCAAAGCCAACCCTGTCTCATAATAAACAGATCCCTGAGACCACAGCGCGTATAAGAATACCAATTCCCCGACTTTCTCAGACAATTCGTACTGCTTCCATTACTGCATTTAATGCTTTCATTCTTTTCAAGAGACCAAAGTGTGCGTCACCCCAATGGCCTTTCAGTAATCGATGTGTGTTAATACGAGTCCCCGGGCGAGCAGGTACGAGATGACTGGATGTGAATAAATGAGCAGCAGGTCACATCTCTCTCTTGGGTGGCTTTAGTGAGGCCAAAACCTCACAGAAGGATAATAGAAACTCAGGCTGTAAAAGTCAAGAGAAGCCAAAAGACTGGGAAAACATTTAACATTTTTATTAATTTCCGTAAAGCGCATTGCTGAATCGTGACGAGTCGAGTTTTACATTTACACTTTTATGATGTTTGAGTAGCATTTAATGTTTTAACCAAACCAATAAATAAATAAATAAATTGACCAAATTTACAAAATATCAAACATTTATTTATTTATTTATTTATTTATTTATTTATTTATTTATTTATTTATTTATAAGGTTTTTTTTGCAGAAAGGCCAAGTTCACAGCCCAGACAGTGGAAGTGGAAGTGCGGAAGAGGAAGAGGAAGTGCATTTGATTCACGTCAACGAGAAAAAAAAATGTATTAAGCATATCTAGAAGGGTCGAAGCATCTGAAGAAGCAAAGCTGTGTAGGGGAAATTACGGAGGTAAATTCGGTTTGCAATAGATATGAGGTCATGAATAAATGGCTTGACACAAAAAACATAATCAACAGATTCTCCATTACTGTGGGAGGCCAAATTATGACAAAGAACCTTTAAATCTTGTCTAAATGGCATGGCAAAAGGAAGCAACTTATAAAGCCAGCTCTCATCCTCTGAATAAAATAAATAAAAATCATGCTGGTCTCTGAGCGTCCATCGTCTCCCGAGTGCTAACTTCAGTAAACACAATTGATTTTAGTTAAACAAACTTTCCTCACTGGTCTTTAAATAGATTTGGGTTCATGGTTTACTTTAGTCAGTCATCTACTGTATTGTGTAAATGTATACACACTCAGGAGCAGGAATAGGACTCATACGTCTTTCTGAATTTAGTGGATTTATATGGGACGCCATATATTTTGATCACACTCACTACTGGCTTTAATCTTCTCTATCTCTTCTCTTCTCTACAATTATCCCACAGTCATGCTCCAAAATCAAACAAACAGATATAAGACCAATTCAGGGACTGAACAGAGTTAAAGAAAAGGTCAATGATGAATATAAACAGAGCGACACGGACTTCATCAGCAGGCCATCTGGCTAGTTTGAGATGCCTGAGAAAATATTATTTTCCTAAATGACCTAATAGTTTGTTTCTAAAATATGATAAATCCTCATTTAGCAAGTTTATCAATTTCCCTCAATTTTCATTATTCAATAAATAAATAAATAAATAAATAAATAAAAATTATTACTGATTATGTTTTCCAGTATACACTTTTTGTTGACCTTCTCTGGAAAACATAGAATTTAAATAGAATTAAACAACTCATCACACAGGAGGTGTGTTTAAGTTCCATATCGGACAGCTTTATACACTTCATTTCACACTTCACGCTAACTCCAACAGCCAAAATAATTCAATTCATTATTTCTAGATGGAGGAATACGGTTACTGTAATTTGTTTACAAATTAAAAACACAGCAACACTAATCAGTGCATTACTCGCATCAGCATGAAAACCGAGGCCCTATAAAGTCCCTATAAAAAAACAGAGGTAGTGTGTTTTTGTGCAGTAAGTGCATATCAAAAACTGACGGTTCATATAAGAACAATGGATAATATACACACACAGGCCATGTGTACACCTGCTCATTCAACCAATTAGCCAATAATGCGGCAGCTCTGCAATGCACTAAACAGTGTTGAAGAGCTTCGGTTAATGTTCATAACTAAAATCAGAATGGGAAGCAGGAGGATTTTCATTTCAGCGTGGCATGTTGTTGCCAGATGGGCTGCTTTCAGTAATTCACAAACTGCTGGTCTCTTGGGATTTGCACAATCTAAAGTGTTTACACAGAGAAAAAAAAAATTCTGAGTGGCATTTCAGCTGGCACAACCTGTTGATGAGAAAGGCCAGACTCATTTGTGCCGACATGGGGGGCGGCGCTATGGTTACATATATTTAAAAAAAAATTATATACTTAAAATTATAAAAATTATAGATTTTTAGTTATATAACCACTTTTTATAGTTTTGGGGAGCAAAAAAGCAAATCTCTAATTGCACAACACATGAAACCTGGAGGATGAGCTACGAGAGCAGAATATCTCATCGAGTTTCACGGCTGTCAGCCAAGAACAGGAATCTGGCTCACTAAAACTAGACAGTTAAAGATTAAAGGCTGGTGTTTCTCCAAAGTCAGCTGTTCAGCCTGTTTAGTGTGACTGCATATGATTTTAGAAAATAATGCTACAGTATAACCTCTAGCTTTTCTCCCTGTTGCTTATACTTAATCTGTGCTAGAACGGTTACCAGTACAGTACGTCCTCTGTAACTGTAACCAGGCAAAAGATATTCTACACATCCATTACACTTTTTAACACTTGTACAGTCTTACAGATGGTTACATGTTTCTAATGAGTAACTTCCATGTCTATGCACCGTCAAACCACAAACCAAATCAAAGCTGTACTATTCATTATTCATTGGTTTCTCTAAGTGTTCATATTTCAAGAATTTCCAACATTCTCTGGTTCTGTCTCTAGAAAGACAAACAGATAGACAGACAGATATAACTCTTAAGCCCTACAGTATATGGACAAGATTAGTTTCACTGGGCAACAGATCTATTTTTCAATGGCAATAAAAAAAGTGATTAAACTGCTCATTTATTTATTTGTAGAACACCAAAACAAAAGATATTGTGGCATATATAAATAAAAAGCGTCTTTATTCCAGTAGGTGACATTATACCAAACCTTTTTAATTAGCTTACAGGATCACATTCAACTGATTGATTTTATTTCCTTTCTCCTGCTAACGGCTCCTGGATGTAGGCAGCATGGACCCATACAACTTACTGTACTGTATATGACTCATACAAAATAAGTTGGTAGACACTTTTATGATTTGGTGCACACATTAGGTGGATCTAATGGAAGCTGTGGAAATCCCTTCTCCTTCCCCCAATGCAAGAGGCACCATCACAGAGGAGCACCGATTGCTCCAGGTCCTCATGTAACATTTCATTCCATCCGCTCAGACAAAATAATCCTTACTGCTTTTGAAAGCTTACCTACAGGCTGCTAGAGTTCGTCTTACATTTTTCTCATTGTACACAAGTCGTACTGAGCCTTGGGGAGTGTCAAGATGTTGCTTGACACCTTTTCATACATTTTTATATTATGCTCACTGTTTTACTGACATTACGATTGAAAAAAAAAAACAAATAGATGGTTTTAAATAGTTTCCAGGAAAAAAAAGAATACAAATGTAAGATTTTATTCAGCGTATAGCACACTGCAAATATTTGTGGACACCTGACCCGTATGTTGGTCTTTCCCTAATTGTCTAGAATGTCGTTGTATGGAATAGCATTACAATTTCCTTTCACTTGAACTAACAGGCTAATTCCCAAAACAGTTGCTGTGGGTCTCATGTCTTTGTAAGTACCCATGTTTGGTGGTAGTGGATAATAAAACTGTAATTGACACCATTTTCAGATAAGATGGCGAGGAGTCTCTGGAGTTTGGATGAATCACACTGTATTCTCATGGTTTAATGTTCTGGATTTTGACAATCGTACAGTATATCATAGTCATGTATACATTACAGCACAGTGAAGGTCTTTCTTTGCATATCCGACTTTGAAGGTTGAGGTCAGAGCACAGGTCCAGGCACCATACAGCACCCCAGGAATGAAGAGGGTCCAGGGCCCAACTCAGCGGCCCCAACGGTGACAGATTAGCAGTGCTGGGACTCGGGCTCTGATCTATGGAGTACAAACCCTTAAACACTGATTTGCACGGTATCCATTGTAACGTGTAGTTGTGTATTTTTTGTGGTGTTGAAATGCAACACTGGTAGTCTAGCCATTACACTATTACTGCAATGTCTCAGGGTGACCACCATACTCCAGTTTGTATGGAGTTAAATCTACCATGTATTGGATCACTTTAAATTTCAGTAACATAGTGTATGACCTTGAAATGGTTATTCTTGCAGGATCAGGAGGAAGGTACAGAATGTGTCTGCCCAAAACTTTGTCCCTCTTTATCTCCCCATGCTTCCTTTGTATCAACACTGCGTAATGTACCCTAAAGCAAACCGTCCTACTGTATATCAGCTGTCCAATCTGTTCAAATTACTGAGCAGGAAACACGTGGACTTTTCACCACCCTCAATCTGTTCTATTGATTTGGTACTCCATTTCAAATTCACGTTCATATTTTTAAGTGGTTAGTGGCTTAGCACAGGCTTTAACAAAACTCATTTAACAAAAGAATCAGCTGTGGCAGGCAGTGTGATGTTTCTAAATGATGCATTAGAGACAAATGATTATTGATAATCTGCCCTAATCTGAGCATCAACATTGTGGAAGTTCATTGGTTGATCAGATGCAAATGGTCATTAGATTTCTTTTGCATTCATTTACAGACTTTATTGCTGTTTTATGAGAGGCCAAGGTGTGATCCACCCAATGCTATTTCAGTAATCGATCTAAATTTAGGTGACTGGACTGCAAATGTCTGGGCAAGCAGGTGAGAAAAGACTCATTTATGTAGATAATGAACAGCCTGTTGCAGATTCCGTTTAGTTGGCTTTAATGTGGCCTGACCAGTAAGGAAAAAAAATGATGCCTACTTAAAATGCAAATACACCGCCACACTCCCAACCAAAACACACTTCCACTTACCAGAACACCCCAGTTCACACGTTCACTTTAACCTCAATTATAAACAGAGAAATCCAGGTCAGGAAACACAGACTGATTGATTTGGAAAATTCAGAAGGGTTGTTTGGATTGTACATTTTTCTCATTTATACAGACCACACAGCAGCTTGGTTGTACTGGGTTTCAGACTCACAACCTCCCAATCAGTCCAACACCTTAACCATATAACATAACCGTAATCACATACAGTACATCCTTTAAGACGCTGAAGCAGTTTCTCAGTAAGAAGCAAGCTGTATAAGCCTTTTTTTATTTATTTATAAATACTCATTATTTACAAGTGTATACACTGGAATGCCGGGACTGTACAGTTTATTTTTTTGTCTACGGTGCATGAGGCCACCACACACGCATACAGTATACAGTATATTCTCAGCAGAACCACCTCGTTAGTGCCTCAACAATGCCACTTGGTTAATGCCTCTTAGCAGGACTTCTACTACTAGTTTCTATGCTCAGCTAAAGAGTATATCAAATGTGATCTACAGCAAAATGTACTCGACTCCAGCCCTGAATCACCAACACAGCTAATTTTCCTGCTCGTAATCCTAAGGTTGTGGGTTCGAGTCTCGGGCCGGCCACGACCGAGGTGCCCTTGAGCAAGGCACCGAACCCCCCAACTGCTCCCCGGGCGCCACAGCATAAATGGCTGCCCACTGCTCCGGGTGTGTGTTCACGGTGTGTGTGTGTGTGTGTTCACTGCTGTGTATGTGCACTTTGGATGGGTTAAATGCAGAGAACGAATTCTGAGTATGGGTCACCGTACTTAGCCGTATGTCACGTCAAATACACCTAACAGACCTGATAATTAACTGTTTAGCTGAACCGGTGGTCTCTGAGGAGGGAAATCATCAATTTAGTTGGACTAAGAACTGCAGGCTAACAGATGATTTACAGTATTTTGATATAAGAAAAAAATGAAATATGAATTTTGACTGTACATTCTGCTAATGATATTAAGAGTAAGCGAAACTGAGCTATAATTATGAATGACAGCAAATTCACCACGGAGCAGACGTTATACCAACTACTTAAAGCGAGAGGAAAGGTTTGCGTCCATCCCCGTCATCCCTTACACATTCCGCATTCCATCACCCAACCCAAACGTATGAATTTTACAATTTAATTCCGGCAGTATATTTGACAATGACACTTATTGACATTTGAATTTAAAAACAGCTTATGCTGCAGGCAACCCGGGACTCAGACAACCTTGTTTAATGGCTTTAACGACTTCGTTAGCCGAGTTTAATGGTGGTTGTTATCTGTGTGTATATTACAGAAAATCAAATTGGATTTTCATGCTTTTAAGTTCACATATTTGAATTTAAGGATGTACCTTATGGTGATGTGCTTTCTGAATTCGATCTCGGTAACTGCTGCCCTGTATACTGTAGTAAAGCAGGACTTGTCTTTCCCACAGTGTTTTTGTTTGGACTTACTTGAATTCTTCCTCATGTCTCAGGAGGATTTTCCTTAATACTTCAGAGATTTATCCAGAGCTGCTGTGATGATACCTATTCCAATTTGTTGTTGTTGTTCTTCCAGCTGCTCTACCACAGAAGATCATGTGGACCACACATTAGATTTGTTTTTTTTACACTGGATGCCCTTCCTGACGCAACCCTCCCATTTTATCTGGGCTTAGGACCAGCACTGAGAGTTATCTTTACAGTGGCTGGGTTTGCTCCCTGCCCGGGAATCGAACCTAGGGCACGTAAACAAGAGCACGGCATCCTGCCACTGTATCACCGGGGGGTGATATCGTCTATTGCGAGACTCAGTCTACTGCTATTTTTTTAATTCTATTCCCTTTTAGATGTTTTACCAGCCAGGATATTATGTCCAAGTGGTGAAAAAAGCCTTTAATAAAATATCCTAGGGGTAAATATATCAAAAAGACAATCTAAATTGCGATATAAAATAACAATTACCATAAACTCTGCAGGAGTCTCAAATCACATATCTTACTCCATTAGCTGCTCAACAGCACCCTCCATTCCCTTTTAATAATAATTTCAATTTTGTATGTAAACACTACACAGTACAGCACACAGGTTCTCCAGGAGTAGCATATGACATTGGCATACATGCCTTAAAACAAAGAGTTCCTGTGTGCCACACTTTCCCGGGTTTACTGTCATTATTGCAAGTTTTTCTTTTCCCATATTCCCAAGGCCTGTCAAGTTGTGCCATTCACCACTGACATGCCCTTCTCACTACTGCCACATTCTAAGCTCCTAAGGGTGCAGGAAATCTCTGCCTTTTCTTTACCCCACTTGTTCCTTCAGTTCTGGAGAAAACAAAAACAGCAAAGAAGGAAGATTTTACTGCCACGTCAAGCTGAGGAATACGCATTTACCCAGTGACATTTATCACTGTTGGCACTCTCATTATTCACACAGCAAATGTCACAGGTGACAGCATGAAATCACACATGACTTATTTCATGTCAGAGATGTGTCCAGGGTAAATTTATCCTGGCTGTCCAGATAAAATTTATCCTAGCTCTTAATAGCCCGCACGGGTTGAGTTGTTAAAGCAAGCAGGTGAAAATCAAACAAATACAAGCAGGGTGAAGAAAGTAAACAGAAGGGTGTTCTTTCTGAATGAAATATTTTTTAACTATTCTTGCTCTGAAACACTGGGGAAAAACTTATGGTAGAAATGCCAGCCGTGGCAGCAACGTCTGTGAATTACTGTAAGTTCACAATTAAACTCGAGACTTTGTGGGCCTTTTATCTGTAACGTATTTACTGTACCTGTACTTAATCTTTATATATATATATAATAATCTTTATAGATAGATAGATAGATAGATAGATAGATAGATAGATAGATAGATAGATAGATAGATAGATAGATAGATAGATAGATAGATAGATAGATAGATAGATAGATAGATAGATAGATAGATCTTTTTTTTTAAATCTGTATTTACTTTTCGTTCCTAATAATACAATTCAACTTTATCGATGGACACAGAAACAAAAGAGATTTACAGAACTAGATCAGTTCAAGATATAAACTATAAATTTTACAAATTTACCCCTGCCGAGCTACTCAGAGGTGACTGCGGCAAGTAAGATCTATTCAAGGCGACGAGGAAGGAACCTCGAGAGGAGCCAGACTCATAAGGGAACCATCATCGTAATCTGTGATTATATATAATTTCCCTTCTACTGAAACTGTGTAGCCTCGATGCCCAATGATGCCTGAGATAGGCACAGGCTCCATGTGACCCGAGAAGTTCGGATAAGCGGTAGAAAATGAATGAATGAATGAATGAATGAATGAATGAATGAATGAATGAATGAAACTGTGTACGGCTGTATATGATCAAAAATGTACAATATTATGTAACCAAAATATGATGAAGGACGAAACAGTCTGTGACAAGTAGCTGATGTTCAGCACATGTTTACCAGGTGCAGGATCAGAAGATGACCTTTTGTTATTTCTTCACTTAGTGTCATGAGCAGGTCAATAATTCTCATAAGGATTGACTTTCTTTATAAACTGTGAGCTCTGAATTCAAGTCAACTTGTTTGACATAAAAAAAAAATAAAATAATTTACTGTTGATGAAAAGATATGAAGCAACTCTATGGAGTAGAGACTCTTTCCTTTTCTCTCCTTCTCATCTACGTTAACAGCCATGAAGACTAGACATATTCAAGTGCTAGGACAAGAAGCTGATATTTCAACTCAAGCCTACACAAGTCTCTCTCTCTCTCTCTCTCTCTCTCTCTCTCCCCCCTCACTACTGAAGGGCATTAAAGAGGGTGACTATAAGAAGGCACAAAACACAAAAGTGTTTAAAAGAAACCAGACTTCATGGATAAAAAAAAGAAAGAACTGTCTGGATCTGTAACTCCAAGAAATAACAAAAGAAAGAAAGAACGAACGAGTGAAGGAAAGAAAGACTGGCACTGTAAATCCAACCCTGAGCTATCCTTCAGCTTCTGCTGCCTCCTCAGATGTGAGCTGGAAGCCTTCCATTAAGAACACAACAGAACATTTTAATTCAGTTCCCTCTGACTGATGATGGATCTCTGCAGTACTCGCTCGCTCTCTCACTGCTTTTTAGGATTTATTCTGATTGGCTTTCAGATTTTGGCAACACACTTTTGTGCAAGACATAAATACGAAATACGACCCAACATTATCTTCTGCCCTCCTTTTGATAAACTGTTTATTAATTACAAAAAATCTAACATTTCTTTGTACGGTGTTTCTAGCAAGCAGGAACTACTGGAGCACAATTTCTACTGGTTGTATGTCTTGTATTTTCTTGTAATTTATGTGTCTTCATTGCATGCCAGAATTTGTCTTTGTGTCGAAAGGATGCTACTCTGTGTCTCTCTGTGTTGGAAGGATGCTATTCTGTGTCTCTCTGTGTTGGAAGGATGCTATTCTGTGTCTCTCTGTGTTGGAAGGATGCTACTCTGTGTCTCTCTGTGTCGGGAGGATGCTATTCTGTGTCTCTCTGTGTTGGAAGGATGCTACTCTGTGTCTCTCTGTGTCGGGAGGATGCTACTCTGTGTCTCTCTGTGTTGGAAGGATGCTACTCTGTGTCTCTCTGTGTTGGAAGGATGCTATTCTGTGTCTCTCTGTGTTGGAAGGATGCTACTCTGTGTCTCTCTGTGTCGGGAGGATGCTATTCTGTGTCTCTCTGTGTCGGGAGGATGCTATCCTGTGTCTCTCTGTGTTGGAAGGATGCTACTCTGTGTCTCTCTGTGTCGGGAGGATGCTATTCTGTGTCTCTCTGTGTCGGGAGGATGCTATCCTGTGTCTCTCTGTGTTGGAAGGATGCTACTCTGTGTCTCTCTGTGTCGGGAGGATGCTATTCTGTGTCTCTCTGTGTCGGGAGGATGCTACTCTGTGTCTCTCTGTGTTGGAAGGATGCTATCCTGTGTCTCTCTGTGTCGGGAGGATGCTATCCTGTGTCTCTCTGTGTCGGGAGGATGCTATCCTGTGTCTCTCTGTGTCGGGAGGATGCTACTCTGTGTCTCTCTGTGTTGGAAGGATGCTATCCTGTGTCTCTCTGTGTCGGGAGGATGCTACTCTGTGTCTCTCTGTGTCGGGAGGATGCTATCCTGTGTCTCTCTGTGTCGGGAGGATGCTACTCTGTGTCTCTCTGTGTTGGAAGGATGCTATTCTGTGTCTCTCTGTGTCGGGAGGATGCTACTCTGTGTCTCTCTGTGTCGGGAGGATGCTATCCTGTGTCTCTCTGTGTTGGAAGGATGCTATTCTGTGTCTCTCTGTGTCGGGAGGATGCTACTCTGTGTCTCTCTGTGTCGGGAGGATGCTATTCTGTGTCTCTCTGTGTTGGAAGGATGCTACTCTGTGTCTCTCTGTGTCGGGAGAATGCTATCCTGTGTCTCTCTGTGTTGGAAGGATGCTACTCTGTGTCTCTCTGTGTCGGGAGGATGCTATCCTGTGTCTCTCTGTGTCGGGAGGATGCTACTCTGTGTCTCTCTGTGTTGGAAGGATGCTATTCTGTGTCTCTCTGTGTCGGGAGGATGCTATCCTGTGTCTCTGTGTTGGAAGGATGCTATTCTGTGTCTCTGTGTTGGAAGGATGCTATTCTGTGCCTCTGTGTCAGGAGGATGCTATTCTGTGTCTCTTTGTGATGGAAGGATGCTATTCTGTGTCTCTCTGTGTTGGAAGGATGCTATTCTGTGTCTCTCTGTGTCGGAAGGATGCTATTCTGTGTCTGTGTTGGAAGGATGCTATTCTGTGTCAGTGTTGGAAGGATGCTATTCTGTGTCTGTGTTGGAAGGATGCTATTCTGTGTCTCTGTGTCGGAAGGATGCTATTCTGTGTCTTTCTGTGTCGGGAGGATGCTATTCTGTGTCTCTCTGTGTCGGAAGGATGCTATCCTGTGTCTGTGTTGGAAGGATGCTATTCTGTGTCTCTGTGTCGGAAGGATGCTATTCTGTGTCTCTCTGTGATGGAAGGATGCTATTCTGTGTCTCTCTGTGTCGGAAGGATGCTATTCTGTGTCTCTCTGTGTCGGAAGGATGCTATTCTGTGTCTGTGTTGGAAGGATGCTATTCTGTGTCTCTCTGTGTTTCTCTGTGTCACCATCAAGCTGTGAGGAAGAGGGCAGATAGCAGAAGAGGGCAGATAGTGCTTTCCTCAGAGTGTGTTACTTTGCCCATTTGATGTTTCATAAGGGACATGATGAGATAAACCTGCCTGCCTGGCTGCCTGGCTGGCTTCACATATCTCATAAGGAGCGAAGCGTGTTAGCTCTCACTCTCCCGGTCAGTCCCTAGTGATAATAAGGGAGTGTAAGGTCCTGACTCTAAAGCTCTTTTGTAATATTTGTGCACTAATTAATATACTGTGGGAATTTCAAAAAGCCTATTAGCTTTGCCAACTCACTTAAAATGATGTGGGCTAAAAGTACACCCATTTGTACCATCCAACACTGAAATTAACCGCAGTAACAATTACCTCCATTCTAAATTACAAGTTAAATCATTCTTGGCTATGGAATTGAAATATTTAAAGAAAATTGTGGTGATGGTATATTAATCTGTGGAGATAGGAAGTTTTGAAAGTAGGATCTTGGCCTCAGTACAGTATATTATCTCGTGGCCTAAATTCAGGGTATTAACTCTGACATGCTGATTATTTATTTATTTATTTATTTTAAAGTGTGGCACTAAGTGTGGTTCTCTATTAAAATCTGACGTTTTACTTCAAACATTACACCACTATCTAAACTTTAGCAACAAAAGACCACTATCCTGCTGAACCCCAGCCTCTTTACACCCGAGCAAAAAAGTAGCCCAGCTGCATTTCTGCCTAATTAACTGATTTATATAAAGATTCTTTACTTATGGGTTTATGGACGGAAACATGACAAAACTCCAAGATGTGTTAATAACCGTCTGACCATGTTTTCTTAGTAGGTAGTTGAATCAGAGCTCTTTCTATTAAAACAGAAACAAAATACAGTGATACCTCGAGATACAAGTGCTTTGACATACGATTTTTTTGAGATCCGAGCAGTGATTCGACCAAATTTTTTGCATTGATATACGAGCAAATTTTTGAGATACGAGCATCCGAGCTGCCGCCGCAGAAACAAAGATCCCCAACAACCACGTGTGCTCTGTTTCCCCCGACTCAGCTTCTCGCGTCTCACTCGGCCGCCTTTCCACTGCACACGACAAACGACGGTCGATAAAACTGAAGTCATTCATTTCCTATGGAGAGTCGCAAAGGGGCTTTGTGAGGTGCCGGCCATCTGCGGATCCGTAATTTTTGGATCCGTTAAAAACTTTGAACTTGTGTGACTACACCGCATCCGATATGCCGACCGGGCAGGTTTTTATTAAAACGACCGGCAGATGTTAGTGAGGAATGAGTGACAAAAAAAGCAAAAACAAGTGAAAAGTTAAAAATTAAAAATTAATGTAAAGAAAACAGAAATTGTAGCAATTAAGTTCAGTTAAGTTAAGAGAATTTCAGTAAAGTTCGTTAATTTTAGTGAAGTTTAGTTAAGTTCCATTTAAGTGTAAAGTCAAATCAAGTCAAGTCACCTTTATTGTCACATCACCACAGCACATGTGTCATGGTGAGTGAAATTCTTGGGAGCGAGCTCCAGAAATTGCAGAACCATTTACATACAGTGGTTAAGAAACAGAAATTAGAACAATTTACAAACAGGTTAAAAAATGTATGTATGTATGTATGTATGTATGTATGTATGTATGTATGTATAAGTATAAATATAAATAATATATATAAGTATAAATATTATATACATGCAATACATATATGTAACATGTAAGGTGCAACAGACTGTACAGATACAGAGATGTAAAGTAGCGAGTAAGTGAACAAAAGTGAAAGTGTAATTCCTCCTAACTCCTCCGCCTGTTTACTCCTCCCTCAACCTCCGTGCGCATCTTCCGTAAAGTAAAACCAGTTTATTTTTTTAACATTCTCTTTTATTACTGTATGTTTTTATACAATATTTGTCATTTATAAATACAGGTACTGTACATTTTGCATATTCAAAACGCATAAACAAAACAACTGCAGTGGAATTTTGGAGCTGGAACGGATTAATGGGATTTCAATTAGTTTAAATGGGGAAAAGTGCTTTGAGATACGAGCAATTTGAGATAAGATCAAGGTCACGGAATGAATTAAAATCGTATCTCGAAGGTATTACTGTATGTGGCATGTTGCCCTGCCATATTCTGATACTTAGCGTAGTTCTAAACAAAAAAACAAAACAAAATGCATAAAATCTCCATTTTAAATATCACGCCGTCTTGAATATCACCCGTTAGCCACTAGTATGTTACACGTTAATATGTATTCAGGAAACTATTAAAAGATTTAACAGGCTTTAAGCCCCCAGTTATATGAAGCCGTGTGTTCAGTAATTCTCGTCAGCTTAGTCCGTAAATAAAAATCACTCTCTTCAAAACATTGTGAAATTGCAGGAGGATCAGTGTCAAAATAGCAAAAAGATAAGGATTTAAATAGCGCTTGCAGACCTTACACGCTGTGTGCAAGAACTGAAAAAAACATCCCAGTGGGAAAGAAGTCCGATGAGCCAATCTACATGAAACCAGGGTACGGGATAGTGGACTCTTTTCCTATAAGATTGCTAGCTTCAGATATAAAGTCCATCAAAGTACGCTGGACTTAACCATCATTAATCATTAAGTAACACTGAAGCGCACTAGTGGGAGATTTGTGACCATCATTTCATGTGTTTTTTTTTGTTTTATGTCCTGTCTCTTGTGTATCTTAATTAGTCTCACCTTGCAAGTTGTGTATGTATTTAAACCCTTTTGTGTCTTGTGTTCTTTGCACACTATTTACTTTACTATTACAAACAATCGGTTTGCATAACCAAAGTATTTCTGACACAAACTGTCAGAAACCATCTCAGGGAATTTCATCTGCATGCTCGTCATCCTCATCTGGATCTCGACCTGACTGCAGTTCGTCGTCCTAACCGACTTGAGTGGGCAAATTCTCACATTCGATGGCGTCTGCCACTTTGGAGATGTGTTCTCTTCACGGATGAATCCCGGTTTTCACTGTACAGGGCAGATGGCAGACAGCGTGTATGGCATCATGTGGGCGAGCAGTTTGCTGATGTCAGCGTTGTGGATCGAGTGGCTCATGGTGGCGGTGGGGTTATGGTATGGGCAGGCGTATGTTATGTACAACGAACACAGGTGCATTTTATTGATGGTATTTTGAATGCACTGAGATACCATGACGAGATTCTGAGGCCCATTGTTGTGCCATTCATCTACGACCATCACCTCATGTTGCAGCATGATAATGCACGGCCCCACGATACAAGGATCTGTACACAATTCTTGGAAGCTGAAAACATCCCAGTTCTTGCATGACTAGCATACCCACCGGACATGTCACCCATTCAGCATGTTTGGGATGCTCTGGATCGGCGTATACGACAACATGTTCCAGTTCCTGCCAAAATCCAGCAACTTCACAAAGCCATTGAAGAGAAGTAGACCTTTCCACATGCCACAATAAACAACATGATCAACTCTATGTGAAGGACATGTGTTGGTCTGCGTGAGGCAAATGGTGGGATATATATATACATATATATTTATACATATTTATACACATATAACACACATATATATAGTATCTCAAGAACAAAAAAATTTGGGATACAAATAAATAAACAAAGGAAAGGAAAAACTCCCTGAGATGATATGAGGAAGAAACCTTGAGAGGAACCAGGCCCCGAAGGGACCCATTAGTTCTCCCGAGGAACAAATGGGTCATCGCAAACTCTGAGTTCAGCACAGACCCAAATGCTGATAAAGACCAGACCATACAGCTGACTGACACAACAACAGTTCAAAGAAGGCATGACAGTCTCAGGGTGGCTCCATCCACAACAATCCCATGAGTCACTGGCTGACCAAGCAGATCAATCCCCGGCAGGGTGACCACCAGGCGACGCGACTTCAACAAGGGGTAAAACATCAGGATTTACGAAGTAGCTCCGTAAGAAGAGGAGGTTTGGTTTTGACTGCTTGCTTTAACAAACATTACGCTATCCTGCAGCTGCATCCTCCTCAGAGTTTCTACCCTGAGGAACGTCAGTTAATCTAATTCATCAGCAATATCAAAACCGAAAACTTTTTTATACTTTTCAGATATCTTCTGTATGAGCATAATCAAGAAACGTCGTTTCTTGACGTGCAGGGATTCATTTGAGACAACAGAACAATATGTTCTACAGAGACAGAGAATGATGTAATTTAATCCTGCAAGGGGCATAAAAACACACATCCTCTGGCTTTCTAATACATATTTCATAGGGAGCATGTATTAGAAAGCCAGGTGATGAGGACACCACAGCTCGGACAATGGGGGGAGTAACAAACAAACAACAACAACAAAAAAACACCACGTCACTTTTCTTTTCTGTTTTTATCTTGTGGAAGTATAAAGATAACGAGAATGAAGAAAAGCATTGTGGCCAAACAGACCGATGTGAAACATAATAGTGAGTGAGGAGAAGATAACAATCATACCTAATATCTCTCTCTTATTCTCCCCTCTCTCTCACTCTCTCCCTCCCACCATGTCGAGTTATATATGCCGAACTCCCAGTGTTCTGAGTTCCTAGTCTGATCGCTTCTTCTTCCGGACCTCCTTCATCGACCCTGATGTTCTACCCCTGGTTGGAGTCCCGTCGCCTGGTGGTCACCCTGCCGGGGATTGATCTGCATGGTCAGCCAGTGAGTCATGGGATTGCTGTGGTTGGAGCCACCCTGCCATCATGCCTTCTTCGAACCATTGTTGTGTCAGTCAGCTGTATGGACTGGACTTAATCAGCAATCATTTGAAGACTTCAGCAGGAAGGAATTAGTGTTGGGTTAAGGAGCCGAGAGCTCATGAGTTCCTCAGGAGCTCTCGGCTCCTTACTACAAACTGTTGTAGCAAGGACATTATTTAAATTTACTTTATTTCCTGTCCAGTGTCACACAAATAAGGATGAGGTTCCCTTCGGAGTCCTGGTTCCTCTCAAGGTTTCTTCCTCATGAAGTCTCAGGGAGTTTTTCCTTGCCGCCATCGCCTCCGGCTTGCTCATAAATGTTAGAGATAAATAGTAACTTTATTTTAAACTTAAATTTTTTTTTCTGTTTCTATACTTCTGTAAAGCTGCTTTGAGACAATGTGGATTGTTAAAAGCCCTATACAAATGAATTGAATTGAGGTAATTTAATTTGGCTTTCCCACATTTCATTTAAATGTTCTCTCGGGTCCTTTTTAGATCTGTTAGTTCCCAATTTACATTATGTGGTATTTGTGGTTTTAGAGTGTATTGTAATCAGAGGAATGGAGAGAAATGTTAGCCTGTATTGCAGGGTGATTGTCTCTCATGAAAACAAGACTACATATAAACCCCAGCATATTATTAACACTATTTTTTAGCTTTCTGACAGTCTTACTTGTAGCAAAAATAATGGTAATTACATTTTGGGGGACGATTGTATTCGGTGATGGATTTATTTAATCTTGAACCATGAATTAAACATATGGAGTGAGTTGTGGGATACTGAATAAAATGATATGCTGCTTGGTCAAAATTGAAGTTTTTCAGAAAATATGCTAAGGCAATTGATTAAAAAAATGGCAATGGTAAATATACAAGAACTGAAAAACAGAGTCAGGAACATTTACAACAAAACATAACATATCTTATGTAATGCAGAAAACTAATAAGGGAAGGAACTTGTTGCTTGCTCTATGCTTGCTTGCTTGCTTGCTGGATGAATAAATTAACTTCTTTCACTGCTCCAGATCTCCAGCGTTTTTTTTGTTTTTTTTTCAAATCTATTGTTCATTAAGGGCAGCACTACTAGTTCTAGAGCAGGTCATAGGATGTACTTGACAATCAGAGCGATTTGGATGTCTGAGCATTTGCCCCATCTTCAGTAGATTATGAATCAGAATCTTGATTGGTCCAGTCTTGTGTTCACGAGAGTCCAGGAAAATCCATGAAAGCATAATTGGCCCTGTTTCTAAATGGGAACAATAGCATTTATCTCTCCTTGTTAATCAGAGCTAGTTGAATGAAGGCACCTGCTTATAGATACAGAAAAAAATGGAACTCGGTGTCCTTCTCCAGACAAATTAGAGTTTAATCCTGTTGCAGATGTGTTCGTGTCAAAAGAAGCACACGTGAGTCCTCTACCTCGAAGGACAAGACAAAGTCAGAAGGCTGTGGTAGCTCAGTGGTTATGGTGTCAGGCTACTGATCAGAAGGTCATGGGTTCAAACCCCAGGTCCACCAAGCTGCCACTGCTGGGCCCCTGAGCAAGGCCCTTAACACCCAGTTGTAAGTCATTCTGGATAAGGGTGTCTGGTAAATGTAAGGCGAGGATTTTGGTACCTTGAATTTTGCTAAATTGAGAGTAAAGTAAATGTGATACCATTACAATTAATATACAACTAATACAGTTCTGAAAGACGCATCTTCTACCGTATAACATCCTAATCTATATTAGGGTTTCAGGGCAATTTAAGAACTTTTAATTATTCAGCCATCGAACTCAGGGAAAGCTGCACGGTGAGAAATGAACAGTCGTTGGAGCGCATGACCTCATGCAGAACGCTTAAATGCCACAAGTCTCTGTGAGACGTATGCGAAGAAGCAGTGCATAAACCCAGCATGTGTTTTTTAAGGGCAATCAAAAAAGCCCCATTAAAATCTAAAACATAGGTCAACGCACAGGCAGGCAGCGACCCATGTTATGTAACCACAACAAAAATGAGGAATTAAAAAAGAGGGGAAAATATAAAGGTAATGTGCATTAACGAAACAAGACTTCTCCTAAACACACACAATAATCAAAACAATAAACAGGTGGAGGAACAGGACTGGTAAGTGAAAAGCAAAACACATCATGAATGAATGAATGTATGAAATCAACTCGGCAGAGGGTTAATACTCATTACATAACAGCAGGTTGATCAAGACTGATTTTAATTCAAAAGTGGCTTATGAATTAACCTTCACTAGCAGAACAGGAATGAATAATAATGTACCCTGATGTTAAAAGCGCTTGCATGTTTCCTTTCTATTTTTTACACACTGTTTGCATGATTAGTTCTATGCAAAACAACAGTTATTTTTGATATACAAGCTGTTGTGGTACAAATGTCCCAGTGATTCAGCAAGTCATAAATGTACAGTAAGTGAGCGATCATTCAGGAAAAAAAAAGTAGCACAGTGTAGAATATAAATGGAACAAAGTACAACACCAGAACTTATGTATAGTATCTCATTATTCTGAGAATCACATTTAGTCAAACATTGTGAAAAAAGTGTAACAATGCATCGCAATGAACTAGTAATTCTGCATCTTTAAAGCAGTTGCATTGTTTGAACACTATTGCATTGCATTGTTTGATTATATTGTTTCATGACAACGAGATCTTTACTAACTTTCAAGCCACACCACCGATGTACCACAGAAGATATGGGATAGTTTAACCGTCTTTAGAGCTCTATTTCTGTATAAAACGACACCAAAATGATTCAGTAAAATGTTTTCCCGGGGTCACAGACTTTGTTTACTCAATCAAAATTTTATTTATTTATTTAGTTAAGATATTGAACATGTACAGATTTTGTTTACAATTAAACCGGCCAATCTAAATAGCTAATTTATTTATTTTTTGTTATATAAACAAACATGCAGATAGTTTTGCACTATTTACGACTAAATAAAAATTATGACGGAAAAGATTCGTTCGAAATATCCATGACAGTTGTCGCCGTCTCTAGACCCCTGTTACTAACGGTTATAAATCTGTCATTTTTTATTGATTATCTTGGAGTCTACCAGCCTAACCTGGGGAATTAAGAGATAAAAACTGGCTCATGCTAGCTTTGGAACGATGCGATAAAGCAGTTTGAAATACTCACTCTCCAAAAATACAATAGGGGAAGAGTTGGCAGGAGCTTCGATGAATATTTTGGAGATGACGATCTAAGATGGATTGCTGGGAATTAGCACAAACACAACCTGTGAAAATATGAATTGAATTCCATCTTCTAGTAGCGGATAAGTAAATAATTATGCGGATAAATGCTGTATGATTTCATTTTCTCTATTGTTGTGTCTATTGTCTGTAAAGGTATTAAATATCTCCAGATGTTGTGAATATATAAGTACGCTGTTATTAAATTTAACTCAAAGTGTATTTAAATACCAAAAGGTTTCAAACTATACACACTACTACTACTACTACTACTACTACTACTACTACTATTATAATCCCTGCCATCTCTCCAGACATTTATGTAGGAAACTCATTTATCTAATACGAACGATAGCAAACTACTACTTTGCATTGCATGGCGTGGAGATGTGAGATCTTGTAGCATGGTAGTAAATGTGTGTGTACTGTATGTAGAGACAGCTCGTTATAGAGGTACGGCCTACTCGCTCGGCGCTGCTGAAAACAAGCCCTAATTACAGACATCTTTGAGTACGTGCAAAGAAGAGTAACTATCAGAGACAAAATAAATGATTAGACCGAAAGTCACCGTACAAGTAAAACTGATTCAAACTTCTTTCTAGACTTTCCTCAAACTAAGCAATTGTGAAGTCTAATCCAAACTAGTGAGAGAAGCATCAATTAAAATAAAAGGCGGTATTAAAATATTTCTGCTTTGTCAATTCTTCAGTAACTCTCTGCACCCTCAGTGTCCTGAACAAGTGTCTATGGTGGGAATACATTCCCTGATAGGATGGCAATCTATCATAGGTTGTTCCTTCACACATACCCTCAATTAGGGGGCAACTTGGTATTTAATCCACCTGAACGCAGGTTTTTAGGAAGTGATCAACTAATTCTCGATAAAAAGATAAGCATGGTCCAGAACGGCTCCCACCACATCCTGCCCTTTAAGAGACGAGAAAAAAAGGTTAGAAAAAATGTCGGTGGTTATTAATCTTAACAAGAGTGGCACAATGGTGCAGCAGAACATGATGCCACCTCACACCTCCAGGGTTTCAGATTCAGTCCAGAGCTTTGGTTACTCTCTGTGTGAAGTTTTATATGGGTTTCCTCAATGTTCTCCGGGTTCCTCCAACTGCCCAAAACATACCTGTACAGTATGTTCATAGACTGGAGAAACTGGCATCCTATTCCAGTGTGTATTCCCATATCACGTTCCCAGAATAAGCGTCAAATCAGGATAAAGTGGCTAACTGGAGACGAGTGAATGAATAAATGAAATCTAAGCTTGTGGGAGAATAAAAACGTTTCTCCTGGTTGAACAGACGCCTCGAAATATTTCATTTCTTTTATGAACGAGTCCTGTAGTGTGTACATGCTCATGAATGGGTATAGACTACTGATACAGACAACAGCCTAAGTTAGAGATAGGAATGAATAAATCTTTAAAAATAAATGGAATAAATAAAAGGGAGAAGATAAAGAACTACACGCAAGCAGTGAACTGCAGAGGTGAAGCAAAGCCTACAAAAAGCTGTCAGATGCACGAGTTCCTTTATAAAGTGTTGTGTAAAAACGACTACACTGACAAAGTGATAACTCTGATTGCTGTCTGATCACACGTCCTTGACAAGAATGTGCTGATACGCATCTGATTTAGTATTCATGGGGATTTTTGCGTCTTTGCCGAAGTGTGACCTGCTATCGGCCTAATGTATACAAGCGAGATGTACACGAGTCTAACACGAGTCTTTCTTTTATATTACGTTATGAACTGTATGAACAGCTTAAGAATAATTTCAGACACCATTTGGCATAGTGAGTACTGTGTAATTAATGAAGCTCTGAGCCGTATTTGCCTTTAAGCCTTTCCCTTCTCTGCTCACACATCTTTAATTGGCATGCTATTTCTGCAAGGTTAAAGAAAAGCTTTTTTTATACCAGCAAGCTTCCACTTCTACATTCAACAAATTTTAATCTCCATAACACTTCATACACAACTCCACAGAATCGAAGTTCCATGTGAAATGACACTTTTGAGTGACTACAGAATTAAGAACTGTTAAAAGCTAAAGTTCTGTTAATTTGATTGTCTTTCTAGATCATGGCGCAACAGACGAAATTTTCACCTGGTCAAAATTAGACCCTGCCTTAAATACTAACAGAGGGCACTGGGGCAGGAATTATTCTGCTCTATGCCATATGTTGATATGTGGACATGGAAGGATTGCCAGTAAGTCTTTAGTCCAACGGTATCTCCGTCTTCTGGGGGATTGTTTCTGAGGAATAATGTTGTGTGGGTTTACACTGAATACCTGTAAAATACATATAGAGACAAGTGAATAAAGGTTGGATTGCAGTGTGAAAGGAGGGATATTTTTCCTCTGCTGTGGTTAGTCAGCTGTGAAGAGTCGAACCTCAAACTCTCCTCGGATTCCCATGGCAACAATAAGCTGAGCAGGAAAAGTGTGCCACACTGCTATGAGAAACTGTTTACCACTTTTTCCAACGACCAATCACCACTCATTGTTCTTCCCAATGACTGATCACTCATCATCCTTCCCAATGACCAGTCACTAATCACTGTTGTTCCCAATGACTGATCACTCATCATCCTTCCCAATGACCAGTCACTAATCACTGTTGTTCCCAATGACTGATCACTCATCATCCTTCCCAATGACCAGTCACTAATCACTGTTGTTCCCAATGACTGATCACTCATCATCCTTCCCAATGACCAGTCACTAATCACTGTTGTTCCCAAAGACCGATCACTCATCATCCTTCCCCATGACCAGTCACTAATCACTGTTGTTCCCAAAGACCGATCACTCATCATCCTTCCCCATGACCAGTCAGTAATCATTGTTGTTCCCAATGACTGATCACTCATCATCCTTCCCAATGACCAGTCACTAATCACTGTTGTTCCCAAAGACCGATCACTCATCATCCTTCCCCATGACCAGTCACTAATCACTGTTGTTCCCAATGACCGATCACTCATCATCCTTCCCCATGACCAGTCAGTAATCATTGTTGTTCCCAATGACTGATCACTCATCATCCTTCCCCATGACCAGTCAGTAATCACTGTTGTTCCCAATGCTCAATCACTCATCACCATCAGCTGACAGGTGCAGAGATGGAGCTTAATATTCCACACATTACTGTGTGTGTTTGGTGCAATGGGGAAATCGGCACTCATGATGATAGCATGAGCATCGTGTATAACTGAGAAAAGCTCAAAATCAAATAGAGCTTGAGGGCATGCGGTAGCCTAGTGGTTAAGGTGTTAGTTCAATCCACCAAGCTGCCACTGTTGGGCCCCTGAGCAAGGCCCTTAACCTTTAATTGCTCAGCTGTATAAAAAAAAAAAGAGAGAGATAATGTAAGTCACTGTGAAGGGCATCTACCAAATGCTGTAAATGTAAAGTAATGTAAAATAGCCTGAAGTATGAATTTCAAGGTCTGCACACTTAACTCTGAATACGGCCCAACCAGAACTCTGTATATTCATATTTAATCCAGGTGAGTTTATATTTATGTATATTAACTTACATAATCATGACACAAAATGACAAGCAATGAACCAGTAAATTCCAGTACAAACCTTGCAATCATGGAAGTACATAAAGGATGCTTTATTACACCAGTATGTAAAGATCCAGATAGGTCTGTATTGGTTCCAGGTACAGATACAGAAACACATCCATGTAAAGTCGATTAGGAGGAAGCAGACAGTGACTCTTGACTTATTTAAAGATGACACACAAGAGGAATATTAGTGGAATATCGGCTCATCTCTTACCAGCAACTCGGCCCACTTTTGAGAAGTCAATAAAACACAGCGATAACATCCTTGTGCACACTTAAGTCCTTACCACTTGAGGATTTTTAGCCATGACGCATATTTCAACAAGACAAACCAGACATTTCCCAACCGACCACATGCTGAATAATAACGCACCTTATACTTTACACATTACACTTTACACATTACACTTTACACCTTACACTTTACACCTTACACTTTACACCTTACACTTTACACCTTACACTTTACACCTTACACTTTACACCTTACACTTTACACCTTACACCTTACACTTTACACCTTACACTTTACACCTTACACTTTACACATTACACTTTACACATTACACTTTACACCTTACACTTTACACCTTACACTTTACACATTACACTTTACACCTTACACTTTACACCTTACACTTCCAAACACAGCGGCAGAAAAGATGACAATAAAGATGGATCGTCACAGTAGCAAAACTTTCAAAATGTAATTTGTTTAAAGCCAAAGAAATCACCTTTTTCAAAATATGTCATTTACTATGTATGGCGATTTTGGCCCTTTGTGATAAATGGCAACATTCTAGTATAGCAACAATATTTAGACACAAATCTGAAACTGTGCGTGCTTTGATAAATGAGACCCGCTGAATGCTAGAAACTTTACAATATAATACAAATACATAAATAACACAATATATACAGTACAAATAACAACTGTATAACAAATCCTTTATCTTGCAGACGGTTCATAAAGAATAAGGAATGTTTAAATGCTGATGATGGTATAATAAGAGGCTTCGGGTTAAATAAGATTTGGCTGAATGCCACTCTAAGTAATATTTAATCCCATCTGCAAAGCTGAAGGAGAAGCTCCTTAACGGGACATGACCATCTGGATTCATGGGCAATTGACTGGGCAGGAGCGTTCAACCATGTTTTATTATCTTTTATTATTCTGAAAGTAAAATGAAAAAGAAACAGAATACAGACTGCTGAAGGTCCAACCTGTAGTAGGAATATTCTGTGTGTGTGTGTTTGTAGCTTGGAAAGACTATATATGGGTTGTGTAAATTACTTTAGGGGAGCAGTCTGAGAATAGGTTTAATTTTTTTTCATTTGTCATTATATATATATATATGAGACAAATAAAAAATAAAACAAGTGTGTGTGTGTGTGTGTGTGTGTGTGTGTGTGTGTGTGTGTGTGTGTGTGTGTGTGTGTGTGTGTGTGTATTTATAAGAGAAATTACTTTATGACTAATGTTTCATATCTCATGACCAGTAGGTGTAACCTGTCCAGAACAGCTCATGTATCCTCAAGCCATGGTTGTTATAAGACTCACCAAGTTTGGCACAGAGATATAACCTACTGTTAATTTTTTGTGTGCTCGTGGTCATTTGTTGATGCTTTATATCAGAAATCACTGAATAACTTTTGATCTTCCTTGTCTGAAGGTATGACAAAAAAAAGTTCACATGGTTTTTCCAAGAAAAATTCTAACTCTCACTCGGGCCTCTAATAAACGTCTCTACAATAAGCACATCATACTTGAACCCCTATCCCAAAAGATTAAACAATTCACACAACTAATCACAATCAAAAGAGGATAATGAGAAAGTAGACTGTATAACAGTTTACAGAGACATAATTAGGGTGAAAAACTCTACACTTTTTCAGCCTACACTGGTGCATCAATGCACTGGAGCTTCGTGACTTTGTGTGGATGGGACATTGTTATTCTGGAAGACAGCTGTCTTATCACAATAGAGAGGTTTCTTCATATTCTGAAAAGTCACTGAAATGACAGTTAAATCCAAACCACACAAGCAAAATGCATCCCACTTCATAACAGACACCATTAGAAATTGTCACCCATTTAGATGTCAAAATATAAGCATTTTGCTGAGGTTTTGCTAACATTGAGGGAAACAAAGACACCAATGTCCAGGATTTTTTTTATGATTAAATATTCAAATTAACCAATAGCAAATTAAACATAAATGTCCAGTTTCTTTTTACAAAGACTAACAAGAGAATTTTAAAAAGCACTGACATTGACGTCAATGATAAAAAGTGTGCTATGATGACGTGATGAAGTTGATGCCCAGCCCTTAAAGTGATTGTACCAGATTCTAAAAGCTTATATATTCAAACGCTGCCTTCCGTCTTGAATTCGGTGTCTTCTTGGTCGATGAAGCCTGTGTCTGGAGTTTGACGCATGCTTTGGAGGTTGAAATCCGGTCAAAGAATCGGAACTGTGCAGACCTCTGTAACGTGAGTGTGGTCCATGTCGCGGTTTAAAATATACACAAAAACAGTATTCCATGCTTGAAATGAAAGGCTCTCGTGGCTTGAATTCTGCATTTAATAGCATGTACCTGACCTTGCTGGTGAGCATTAGTTCATTTTGCTGTTCCTCTTGTGACCCGCTGTCAATACATTCTACTTCTAGCTCATCCATTCAGGTGAACAAGTACACAGCTCCTCTCGACTAGCCAGAAAATGCTGTGTCTGTGGAGTCGGAGGCATCTCTATATTTTCCTCATTAATCATTCAGATTTCAGGCCATGCAATTAACTCGCTACATTCTTTCCGACAGTAAAATGGCTGAAGCATGGTTTGAAAAGCACTTGAGTACGTGAATTTCCTTCCGGGAACCAAATGAGTGTGAAACAAAATGACACGAGGCACTGAACAGTACTCCACTCAGATATCCGGACTCGATTGTGCTCGTCGCAGTTCTGCTAATAGGTGATCCCTTCACTGACGCTCAAAGTGGCAGGAATCTTTCAGTCAATGACGTTGATTATTTGTGTAAGAAGCCGAGTGAAACAGACTGCAATGAAAGGTAAAAAATGGAAAATTACTTTATTTTCTAAGTTCTTTAAACACTGGTCACGCACGTCGGCACGCAATTCGTCAAGCCGTACGTGCTACAGTACATTCAATTCTGTAGCTAGTGCTCGACCACTGAAACAGTACGTACTAATCAATATATGCGTGTAGTATGAATAAAATCTGCACATACTACATCTGCCATGCTGGAATTGTCATGTGACCACAACTGTTTTTTTTTCTTGTTTAACCCTTCAACAATTTACCAACTAGAACAACTTTTAATGCTTTTATCACCTGCACTTAAGAAGAGCCGATACACTGCCTTCCATCTTTTTTGATTGCTATGCTCTATGCTGCTGTGGTTGGTCCTGCATTAAAGACTGTAATGCATGTAATGCTCACTAGATCATCTCACCTCAGACGTTGTACACTTGAGAACTGCTGCTATGAACGTAAAAGACCCTGATTCTCATACTGAACATCCTCAACGCACCCAGTACTCTTTGTGAAAACGCAATTATTTATATGTCTCACTATCCGGTGTCACCCAGAAGAGCATTTACTTCCTCTCAAGGTTTTCTTCCTGGTGTTGTTGGAGTATGTCCACTACCACACACTACTGACTCTATCATTAAGGATTCATCCAGATTTCTAGAAAGCTGCTTTGGGATGTTATCACCTTCAAGAGGATACTGATGTTGCTTATAAAACAGTATCTACTGTAGTAGACTGATCTACAACACCGATGCAGTAAAACAAAACAGTTCCCAGATATTAGAGTTTGCACTATAGAGCTCCTCCACGGAACTCCTTATCCACTCCTAATGAAGCGCTCAAATGTGATTTGCACTTGAGCTACAGTACAAGTCAGCAAGGGTCAAGTCCAGACAGATAGATTTGGAGTTTCGCTCGTATTTTTAGTTCCTATTTTGTGCTGTAATGTGAGTATATTTAGAATGAAACCTAGGCTTTTTCTAGAAGAATATTTTGTTTCGCCCCCATTATTTGCACCCATGAAAGGGCAGCTAAGCCTCTTCTGTGCCATATTTGGACCAGATTAAAAAAAAAACCTTCCTTAAATACAATCAGAGGGAAAATGCTAGATCGTGTCCAGTTACTTGTGTGCGAAACAAAAGAAAATATCCTCATGCAAGGATATCACTTCCTGTCCAGTACGATGTATAAATACTGTATAATACTGAAATAATGTGTACCGACATACTGTATTTACATCCAGACTTTTCATGTACAAACGTTTCACTCCTCACCTGATAATGTGACAACAAATGAACCCAGAATAAAGCGTAAAGTATCCCAGGCTATAATTCCTCTGCTTCAGTAGAAATTGTTAAATGTTGAGCACAGAGATGCAACACTGCTGCTGTAAATTGAGAACCTGTTGTGCACATCATGCTAACACACACGGCGTAGATAAAGAAGACGATTGACGAGGGATGAGAACGTTTTTTAAGACATCAACGTCTTGCAAATGTCTTTTATATTAGTTCAAGTTGTGGGATTTTGTCAGAGTGAGAAACAGTTACAAAAAAAGTTGGTGTTCTAATTGAGACCCTTCTAAAAAAAAGTATATACTAGATGATGGAGTACTGTACATAGTGTAAGTGAGCAAGTGCATAGTGTGTAATACAGTACATCGTTCGAGACGCAGCATCAGTTTCAGAGGACTTGTGCAATGATGCTAAAGATATTTTATCTTATTCTAAATGCTCATAAACAGCAACTGTCTCTCACAGGAAATAACGCTGCAATTAGCTGACCAGGCTTTGGAGAGGCCACAAAGGTGGTACTGAATTACACAGTCAGACGAAACTGCGTGTTTAACGCCGATTATGCGCTTTGTAGATGTGGGGTAAAGAGTTTGCACAGTCACTAATTGTATTCGAGTCTTATTTGACATCATTTGGCCTTGAACCTTTGTACATTTTCTTATTCATGTGGTTTCCATCTCAGTATTTGCCTGATGTTCTCACCTCCGACCCTGTGGATCTTGGGCGGCTAACCCTTGTGTCCAAAGTGAAGTGAAATAAAATCTGTCCGTTAGTGAGAAGGCAAGAAATACGTTTTAGTCAAGTCAGCCTGCTGGTCATCAGAAATGAAATGAAATGAAAATGTCAGTGTGAAATCTGTATTTAATCATTTGTCATTATGAAAATGTCACCGCACTGTAGTGTGCACACATGCACTTCTTACAGATAATGAAAAGGTACCGACTGAACTGGATTCTGCAATACACAGCGTGGTTATTGCACCACTCTGTGCCATTGTCCGTTAGAAATAACAAGTTACATGTACTGTAATGTCACTTTAGGACACTTTTTATATGGACGTTCACATGGACGATGTAATCTTCTGCCTCATGGCTTGGCATGTTATGTAATCGGAGATGCTTTTCAGCTCACAAATGTTGGAAAGTGCTTATTTGAGTTACTTCAACCTTCCTGGTATTTTGAACCATTCTGGCCATTCTTCTGTGACCTAGCTATCAAGGCACATAAAACTGCTGCTCACTCAGTGGTTTTTTTTGTCTGTTTGTTTACTGCGCAGCGTTCTGTGTAAACTCAGAGCCCCAGAAGGTCAGCAGTTTCGGAAACACTTAAAAAACCAGCTCGTCTGGCACCGACAACAGTTAAAGTCACGCAGACACACAGACTTTTTTCCACCATTCAGAAAACTGATTCAAACAAAACAAGAAATTTGGATGAATGCAAAATGAATTATTGAATCTATATAATAATGTAATAATGTTTTTTTAATGAGGTTTCTGCCATACATGTCCACACATGTGAATTAGCTATTACTAGAGTAAGGACGTTTATTAGAACAAGACTAAAAGAAAACATGATTCATCAGACCAGGTTACTTTCTTCCATTACACCAGGGTTTAGTTCTGATGCTCATCGTAGGTGCTACTGGTGATGGACAGGGTCAGCATGGGCACGTTGACTACGCAGCTCACAGCAAGCTGAGACACACCATGTGTTCTGATACCTTTCTGTCTTAGCCTGGATTAAATTTGACAGCAATTTTTCATACAGTAGCTCCTCTATGGGATTGGACCAGGCGTGCTAGCCTTCACGCTTCACTCGAGCCTTGGGAGCTCATGACGCTGTTGCTGGTAGTTCTTCCTGAGAATAGACACTAAGTGCTTACCAGGAACTCTGACCCAGTCATCCAGCCATCACAACTGGCCCTGGTCAAAGTTGCTCAGATCCTTACACTTGCCCATTTCTCCTGCTTCCAACACATCAACATAAACAATGACTTTTGTTATAACCTTCATAATAATGGCTGACAGTTACAGTTATGTGAATGTGGATCTCAGGCTTTGTATTGTTTGTCCCGTGACCAGCTACTACTGAAGCTAAACAACAGAGTGCTCGTGCATCACGCTCATAATCAACCACCCAGCTTTACTGTTCTGAATAAACTGAATGAGGCTCGGCGTTCAAGTCCGACGGTACAGTACACTCAAACCTCCTAATAGTGTTGCACTGGCATTACTTGTATATCATTGGCACATCCTGCACTGATTGAGAGATTTTCTTGGTCAGGGGAAAGTTTTTTTGCTACCTTATGACACATTTGGCTTTCTGACTTTTTCAGCTGTGTCTGTGGTTTTTCAGTGTAAAAGAAAATGCAGATTGCAAGATTACCAATGATATGATTAGATGTCAGAATTGCAAGTCTCTGAGTGCACATGTTTATTACAGTGACCACGAATTTGATCATCATCTTCATCTGTTAAGCAGGTGGCAGCAG